>NW_022196910.1:48703133-48717082 GCF_008632895.1 Mastomys coucha
CTCTGGAAGAACACCTGGAAGACAAGCATTCAAACAGCACATGTGTCAGAAAGGATGGGTTTTCTTTTCAAGGCTTCTGAACACTAGTCACGCTTTGGTAGCAAACAATATTGCCTTCGGCCTTAAAAGAGCTGCTGTTGATTTGGTGATTAGAAGGTTTTACAGTTTAATATCTGAGACCAAAGAGTGGGCTAGCAGTCAGACCAGGCACTGGCCAGCACTGCAGTCCACACACAGTGATGTGAATTGAACATGCACTAGAAATAGCACACGGCAGGCAGTGATTTCTGATGGGGATGCTTACCCTCTAGGCATGTCCCAAAGACCTAGAGAGCCGGTATTCACCTGACAATCTACGTGCAGAAAAGTAGGACATGGTGACTCACACCTGCCATTCCAAAAGCTAGGAGGCTGAAGCAAGAGACACTGAATTCTAAGCTAGCCTGTGCTACATAAGAAAGACCCTGTCCCAAAAGAAAGCCTAAAAGGAAGCCATCTGTCTTAGTTGGCTTCAACTGTTGCCATAGCCTATGGTCACCAGAGAAGTCTCAACTGAGGGACTGACATCCCTGTCTATTGAGGACTGGTCTGTGGGACAATGTCTTGACTTTTAATTGATAGGAGAAGGATCAGCCAACTTTGGGTAACACCACTATCTGGGTAGGTGGTTCTGGACTGTGTAGGAAAACCAGCTACGCTTTAGCCTGTGCCGAGCCAGCAAGCAGTGTTCCTCTATGGTTTGTGTTTCAAGTTCCTGTCCTGACTGCCCTCAAGACAGACTTGACCTGCTCACCTTAACTCCAACAGCTGCCCTCTAATCTCTCTGGTTCTTCCATTCTCTAGAGCCCACATCCATACAGCACACATCTATACAACAAGGAAAGCCCAAACACTGTTCTCATACCAGTATATTCAGGAATTAGACAATTAGTACAAATATCTAATTTTAAAGATCTTTTCCAAGACCTTACTTCATGGAGATTCACAAAAACTTCTACAGTTACATCTTCTTAAACAAAGAAATTCCAGAGTGAGTTAGTTAAACATTGTGCTCAAAGGTTACCAAAGAGACAGCCATTTCCCAAATACCTACCTTTAGGTAATTTTTAAAAACTTTAGCATCAGGCTGCTGAAGTGCTTGACAGAATTCCTAGGTGACAAGGAAGGGAAGATAGGAAACTCCATTTAATCCAAGCCTATGGTATTCAATAATGTAATCCAATATTACATGATGGTCAATAAACACAGCTTACACCATAACTACTTTACACACTTAGCAATAGTAATGTGCAGTATGTGTGCAGCAGGTCTTACAGCATCTGTCTCCCTGCATAAATGAACACCCGTCTAACTGAACAAGATCCTAGTGAGAGACCCTGTTTCAAAAAACAGGTGGCAGCTCCTGAGAAATGATAGCCAAGGTGGACCTCTAGGGTCTACAAGGATGTACACGCATGCACTCAAAGGAAATCCTGCTGGAATAGAACAAATACAGATAAACTTTGTGGACATCGTGCTAAATCAACCAAACAGTCAGAGAGAAAAAAGCCCCAATTCTACTTCTCTGAGGCCTCTAAAACAGCCAAGGTTATAGAATCAGTGCAGCAGGGTAGTTTCCAGGACCTGGGAAAGAGAACTTAGTAACAGGAAGAAAATCTAAAAAGACCTATCTACTGCTGTATAAACAGAACACTGTACAGAAGACTTAAAAATGCTATGCTGCACCCTGTGTGGTGTCTTCTTATTGCAATGAAACTCAACAAACCTCCAAAACACTGAACGAAGCACACGTGGAGTCTATGTGAGTGGGTTTTCATTCTTGGTGGCCCCTTTCTACAAGAGCATCTGACCCTAGCTAACATTCAGATCTGGGCTGATACTTTACTAGCTGCATGTACCACTGCACAAGCAGTGTGGGGAGCTGTCTAACAAAGCACAGGCTACTGTAAGTGTCAATGTACATGGTACCTTTCTAACTACCCATCTCAAAACAGAACTTCAGAAGATTAAAACTTGACACCACCCCAGGCAGAAGCTCTTGGATTGTTTTGTTTCCCCTTTTCTATTTCCTTCCTTCTTCTCTTTTTGTCATGCCTTGAACATGGTAGACAGACAAGCAAGCATGGTATCACTCAACTGCACACCCAACAGACAGTCTTCACATATTGTGATCACTGTTGGCAGGCTACAGAATTTCTTCCTTTTTCTTCTGTTTGTTTTTCAACAGACTTTCACTCTGCAGCCCAGCTGGGCCAGAACTCACTGTATGATCTACAGTAGGTTCAGATTCATGACAATCTTCCTGCCTTAGTCCTCCTAAGTGGTGAGATTGCATGCATGCATGGGTGACCATGCCCACCTGAATGTTTTCAAATGCATAAAATACTGTAAGACTAGGGGAAAAAAAAGTGACTATAATGAACTTTGATTTTTAAAAAAGTTAATTTGTTTTTATGTGTATGTGCTTGCATGAGTTTATGTTCACAAGCCCTTAGAGGCCAACTGGGTCATCTCTGGATCCCCTAGAAATGGAGTTATAGGTGGTTATGAAAATATTTAGTTTGGAAGCAAAATCCAGTACTTTCCTAGGTAACAATGTAAGTAGTACCATCCAACCTCTCATAATTGGAAAACAGTGACACACAAGTAGCATTTCCACATATCTCCACCTTCTGTGACATGAAAATGTACATAACATCGGGTTGGGGCAGTCCTCAGAACCTCAGAACCAAATAAACATACTGAGTGTGGTTCCAGGCAGGCCACTATGACATCCATGCCCTGGGGAGGTGGAACAGGAGGATGCAGCTAGGGCTTGCCGAGCAGACAGTCAGGCTTACCTGGTGAGCCAGAGGCCAGTGAGAGACTGTCTCAAAGGTAGACAGCATTCCTAAGGATGGCACCTGAAGCTGTCCTCCAGCCTCCACACATGTGTGCACACAAGCACATGTAACCATGCAAACACATGCACACAGAAAAGGAAAACGTGTGTAACAACAGACAATGTTACTAAAGTTGTGACCTATCCCTTATTGGACAGGAGGAAATTAAATTTGTATCCGAGGTCAGTAAGACTAAAAACATAAAGGTGTTCCCATTTAACTTCATGGATTACTTCTCAAGCCAAGCTGAATGCTATCTGGCTTCCTTGAATTAAAATTTAGATTTCCAGTATACACTCACATTAATTTAATAAAATTATGAGTAAAAAGCTTTAGGAGAGCTCATACCTGAATTATTTCTGGAGCAACTTGTAGGGAGGGCAGGTATTCTTGTTGAAGATACTGAACACACTCGGGGCCCTGCAGATGAAAAGATAACTGAGCCATTGTCTTTCTGGGCATCAGAAACGCTGGAGAAAGGACGGGAACAACGCATCCATACTTTAAAGGCAATACAGTATGATAATGGAGAAGACAAACACTGGAGCCAGACTGCCTCAATTGGAAGCCTGACTCTGTGCCAACTTAATCAAACTAAATGCTCTAAGCCCCCAGTTGTCCATCTGAAAAATTAGGTTATTGGAAGATCTGATGAAATATATAAGTTATCTAAGTATCTGTATATATTATATACAGAAAATATACTATGTAATAAATAATACACAACAAACAAATTTCATGGAGTTAACACTAAGCATTCAGTACTTGTTAACATTAGGGCTAAGTATTGCTAAAGCCTGCTGCTAAAGCCACAACCTCGGGAGCAGTGAAGGCCAGTAGACAAGGGTGGTCCTATCACCTGTCAATGAGCAGAGTAGCTCTAGAGGCACGGAGGGAAGCCTCTGAGTGGCCCAGGCTAACAACTGACTTTCCTCTTCCAACAAAGCAGGAAGCAGAGGAGAGAGGGTGTGAACACAGACCAGGAAGAGAGGGGCCAGGTGGATGGAGTCAGAATATGGTTTTCAAGGCACTGACTCCTGGCTCCCCAGTATGTAAAACCCATGAAGCCAGCTGTGGTTTATTCCTCTTTCTGGGAGAAGGGTGCTAAACTCAGGGGGGCAAGAGAGGAGGCCATAAATAGCGTTAAGCCTTGCCGGAACCCAGGACACTTTGAAAAACACTTCCTTTTTAGCAATGTTATTTCTGAGAGAACAGCTATAAAAAATTTGAACAAATCTAATACTTTCTCGAGACAGAGTTTCTCTGTGTAGCTCTGGCTGTCCCGGAACTCACTCTGTAGACCAGGCTGGCCTCACAAACCCAATACTTTAAAAAAAGGAAAGGAACAGCAGGAAATGTGATGTTTGAATTTGGTCACTTTTGTGGTCCAGTCTGTGGAGGCCAGAGGTTGGTTCCAGGTGTCTTCACACACTGCTGTGTGCCTTAATTGTTCTTAAGTCTGGAGTTGGCCAACTTGGCTGTCAGTCAGTAAACTGGAGGGATGCTCCACCTATCTGGACCCAGCCTCCACACAACACTGAGAATACAGATCTGCACAGCCATGTCTGGCTTTGCCTGGGTGCTGATGTAGTAAGCAGCTGATGGACTGAGCCATCTTCTCTGTCCTGCCTTTGGTAACTTCTAAGGGTATTAGTAAGTTGGTGGTTCCAACCTGAAAGTAAATAACCCAACAGACTCAGTGGTCTATGCCTAGCATTTGGGAGGCTGAGGCATGTGGACTACTTTGAATGTAAAGTCGGCCTGGCTGTCTCAAAACAAATCAAAAAGCATGCCTCATCTGGATTCCTGTCTACCATCATAGTACTCCTCAATCACAGGATTCTTTACCTCCTTTCTACCTTCACTCATGGCCCTCTACTTAGATGGGCCTAGGTCTCAGCCTTCTGACCCCTCAGAGGACATGTGTCATCTGTGGGAAGGACCCCTGCATAGTTCTGAGGAGTCCACCGGCCCTGCTCAATTCCAGTGCCCTGCTCGCGCCATTCTTACACAACTGTATTACTACCACTTGAAAGAGAGAAACACACATGCACACACACACACACACATACATACCTCTTAAAAACCTAGAATTTGGGGCCAGGGGAAATGATGGCTCAGAAGGCAAAAGTGTTAGTTGCAAGCCTGACAACTAGTGTGCAATCCCAGGGTCCCACAGTGAAGGAGACAAATGACCCCTCAGAGCTGGCCTCTGACCTTTGTACCTGTGCTGCAGCACACACACATGTACATCACAAATACACAAATGTGCACGCACACACACACACCTACATTACACACATGCACAAGTGCACATGAGAGAGGAGGGGAAGCATTTTTTTTATTCTGGGAAAGTAAACTTGTACTAAAATATACAAAATCAGTAAACAGAAACAATGTAAAGATCTGTGACTAAATTAGGGTTTTTTTTTTTTTTTTACTCATTTAGAATGAAGACAATAGGGTTGGCAAGATGGTTCAGCGGGTAAGAGCACTGACCACTCTTCCCAAGGTCCTGAGTTCGGATCCCAGCAACCACATGGTGGCTCACAACCATCTGTAATGAGACCTAACGCCCTCTTCTAGTGCATTTGAAAGACAGCTACAGTGCATTACGCCGGAGTGAGCTGGGCCGGAGTGAGCTGGGCAGGAGCTCACAGCCATCTGTACAGCTACAGTGTACTCATACACATAAAAATAAATCAATAAATAAGTCTTAAAAAAAAAAAAGAATGAAGACAATACTTGAGAGCAACATTATTTATGTCTGAGTGCTCTTCCTGCATGTACACCTGCAGGCCAGAAGAGGGCGTCAGATCCCTTTATGGTTGTGAGCCACCATGTGGGTGCAGGGAAATGAACTCAGGACCTCTGAAGAGCAGCCAGTGCTCTTATCTGCTGAGCCAACTGTCCAGCCCCAGAACACCACTCTTAACTCCTGTCTTCCTTCATCCTAAACTCAAGCATCTACTCTGTCTGTCTCCTCTGCCCTTAGCTTTCACAGCAGTCTGTTGGTTCAATTTTTAGGTTTCTGTGTATGTGTGTATCTGCGTGAGTATGCGCGCCCAGTGAAGCTGCAGACGTTGCTGGCCTTCACATGTGAGCAGGAAGGGATGCAGGTCCTCTGCGGGAGCAGCATGCACACCTCACTGCTGAAGCCGCCTTCCCCCACCCCCCAACCTTTGGGTAGTTCTTCTTGTCCTGATCCTACAAGTTCTGATGGACTTGAGTATGAGAACTCCCAATTAATTACTACTACTTCACACTCATATTCCCATCTCCCACCCAGCTACATTACTTGGCCTACTGATTTTCCGAGTATTTGTTCACATGCAACAACACAGAGCTTCTGACCACCCATCCCCACGCGTAGATGCTTGAGCAGAAAGGGTTAAAGCCTCTGACCTCCCAGCAGATGCTGCCCCTCATACACACCCAGCTTTGCCCTGAGAGCCAGTCCAACCAATGAACATTCATCTGAAGACAAATCCACCTGTGCTATCTCATCTACCCACTGAAACACTTATGGCAACACTGAGGCACTGCTTCCCCGACCCTGAGCTCCAGACACTCAGGATTCACTGTTTTCCTGCATCATAGCCGTCCTGGGCTCTGGCTATCGTGCCACAGGGATAGTGGAGTGAGAACCTCCAACTCCCTGTCACAAGGAGACTCACGCTCAGAGAAGTGAAGGCACTAAAGCAGAGAGCTTGCTTCTTATGGGGACAGGGAATGGGCTGCTTTGCAGTGAGCTGCAGTCTGAGGGAATTCTGGTCAGAGCTGGACCAGAGAAGTTGAAATCAGAGTTTTTATTAAAAGAAAAACAGTACTGGGCTGAAGAGATGACTCATTGGTTAAGAGCACTGACTGTTCTTCCAAAGATCCTGAGTTCAATTCCCAGCAACCCCAGGGTGGCACACAATCATCTGTAATGAGATCTGACACCCTCTTCTGGTGTGTCTGAAGACAGCTGCAGTGTACTTACATATAATAATAAATAAGTCTTTAAAAAAAAAAGAAAAACAGTACTTATTTTTAAATGTTGGCAACTAATTCAATTTATTTGACAATAACGTAAAGTCATCATGATTTATAGATTATTTACTACTGACCAAGAACTCAGTATTCGGAAGTAATAAGTCTCTATTCATTGACACCTGTAACCCCAATGTGTGAGAGGCCGAAGGCAGGAAGACTGCTATGAGTTCATGCCAGGCTGGCCTACTGTGTGAAAACCTGTCTGAACAAGCTAATAAATAAGTCAATTAGTAAATAAAAATAAATCAACTAATAAAAGACTAGAGCAATACCTCCCCTAGCAAAGCATTTGCTGCCAACAGGAGGATCTGAGTTCCACCCCCAGCATCTACTTTAAACCCGAAACGGTTCCTTGGGATGGCCTACCAGCCAGCCTAATTGTGAGCCCCAGGTCTCAGAGACAAACCCAGTCTCAGAGAATGACGAGAACAGTAACAACCAGAGTGACCCCTGACCTACACAAGCACATGCGCACATCCTCGACGGCAGCTTCTCACCTGTGCATGCATAGGCTCACTCATACCTGGACACACAGAGAGGAGACAAGGCAGAGAAATGTGACTGTGCAGAAGCCAAACTTGGAAATTATCCTGTGACCCACAGTGTGAAGGACAGCCAGCCAGGGCTGCTTTCACTCAGCCCTTCCCAACCACCCAAAGAATCAGCGCTGACATCACCTTGGGTAAGAGTTTGTAAGAGCACTAGTCAGACCCAACTGAAAACAAATATGGTTGCACTCAGGTGAAGGAGTCGGGGCCGGGACTTACCCGTTTGAGATGGATTGTTTTCAGAGTCACGGCACACTCAGAAAGCGCCTGTAAAAAACAAGTTCAAATATTAATATGGGCAGTTAGTTCTTCATTACAAAAACAGCTTTCTAACCCTCCTGCCTTCAAGCTACTGCATGGAAAATATTGACGGCTGAGTGTGTGCAGGATGTGGCAAAATAACAAGACTGCACAGAAAACAGCAAAGACCAACCCTGCGGCCGAAGAGAGGGCTCAGTGGTTAGGAGCGCCGCTGCTCTTCCAGGGGACCAGGGTTTGACTCCCAGCACCCACATGGTGGCTCACAGTCATGGGTGACTCCAGTCCAGGGATCTGACTCCCTTTTCTGTCCTCAGAGGGCACCAGGCTTACAGATGGTACACAAAGCATACATGGAAGCAAAACTCCCGTAGACATAAAACAGAAACGGAGGCCGGGCGGTGGTGGTGCACGCCTTTAATCCCAGCACTTGGGAGGCAGAGGCAGGCGGATTTCTGAGTTCAAGGCCAGCCTGGTCTACAGAGTGAGTTCCAGGACAGCCAGGGCTACACAGAGAAACCCTGTCTCGAAAAACCAAAAAAACCAACCAACCAACAAACAAACAAAAAAACAGGAACGGAATACAAACTGCAGCCCTAATGTAGTACACGGATGGGCTTTACCCAACTACTGAGAAGCGAGAAAACAACTCTCTACCATACAGCGCTCTGAGATCTGGGACCTGTCACATGGGAAGGATGCCTTTTAATGCCCCCAATGATAGGGGGCGCTGCTGAGCAGAGTAGCAGGAGCAGGGTGTGATGGTGAGCACACTCCAACACTATGGAGGTCTGCAGGCAAGAGGACTACCTACAGTCTGAGGGCAGCCTGGTGTGCACAGTGAGATGCTGGTCAGTGACATCCACAGAGCAAAACCAAAGTGAGGAGGGACAGAAAGAGGGACACTGAAGGAGGAGGGATGGGGAGAGGAGGAGGAGAGTGAGACAGACAGAGACAAATGGGAGAGAAAGAAAGGGAGGACGAGGCGAAGGGAGGTAAGGCACTTGCCTAACACCCTGAGTTCCATCCCCTGAATACAAACTAACTTGATCAAAGTCACTGATTCTGTATGGAAACAATCTGGGCAACCAAGCCACCCTGTCAGGAGAGGATCTTCTACCAGGTCTACCTGTGGTAAGCAAAGCCTGGGGGCGCTCACCAATACTGTCTGTGCGTCTGCCAGGTCAAAGGTCTGCTTTAAAGGTGCCAGGAAACACGCTGGGACAATGTGCTTATAAACGAAGTCAGCAAAGCCCACTGGTCCATCCTTGCCTCCTGCCGAGAGAAGCCAAAGTTTCACCTTGCTTCAAAAGAAAGTCAGACAGCCCATGCCAGGAGCATCCGTTCCCAGCTCCTGCTTCTGTCTGGATCAGAATTCCTTTCCATCTCTAACTCTGCCATGAAAAGGGTTGAGGAATGAAGGGTTGAAGCAAGTATATGGGTTGGGGAATGAAGGGTTGAAGCAAGTATCAGCCTGGAGGTGTTGCGTACTGTAGGACCAATGACTAGAATACACAAAGCCTTGGCTTCTTGTTCTAGTGCTGGGGGTAGAGGTGGATAAACTTTCAAAAAACAAAAGCCAAAACCTCATCTCACCCCAGAGCTCCACCAGCTTTGAGAGGATGATAAAACACGTTTTCTGTGCAATTGGATCTGGATAGTCAACGGCTCCTTGGATAACAGTAACCAGCACCCGTTCTACATTTTCTGCACCTGAAGAGAAAAAAAACAAAACAAAACATCTTAATTTCAAAAGGAAAACACAACCGGAAGCACCCATTTCAAAATATACAGTTAAATCAAAACACACCTATAGCGTTATAAAATCCTGTCACTTATTCCATTCACTGAGCACTTAATTTCTAAGCAATGAAAAGCCAAGACTCCTTTAACTTAAACCTTGCTCCTCTGAATTTTTTTTAAAGACCTTGATGTGCAGACGAGGCTAGTCTTCTAATCACAGATGTCTGGCTGTCCTTGCTGCCTAAATACTGAATTAAAGGCACCATGTGGGGGTTTGAACAAGAATGGCCTCCATAGGCTCATATATTTGAATGCCTGGTCCCCAGGACACAGTATTTGGAAAAGATTAAAAGTGTGGCCTTGCTGGAGGGTGTGGCTGGGCTCTGGAGCTTCAGAAGCCCACAGGGTTTCCAGTCAGCCTGCTCTCTCTGCCTCGTGCCCATGCTCCAGCACCACGCCTTCCTATGGCCATGTGCTCTGCCATGATGGTCCTGGGCTCACCCTCAGACACTGTAAGCACCAAGATCTTTATTCTATGAGCTGTCTTGGTCATCACAGCAATAGAAAACTAGCCTAAGACACTCACCGTGCCCAGTTTACCCCTTTTCCTTTTTAAGAAAAGGCCTCAAGAACCCGCCCTGAATGCTGCGCAGGATGGCTGCGCATCTGCCTAACCTGCCTCAGCCTCCCAGGTAACGGGGATTACAAGCCTGCATTACCATAGCTGGCCAGTGCTGTTATTAACTTCAAGATGGCATCAAGACCCTGCTGTCAGGCTGAACCTTGCACTGTGTTACTTGCAGCAATTAAAAAACATAGGAAAAGACAAACTGAACATATACTAATCTTATGTGCTGGACATGCACCACTTCTGCTCACTGTTGCCCACACAGTGCACACTGTGACAAGGATGTAACACACTGTGCAAGGCGTGCACCCTACCTTGATTGGCGATCACTTCGCTCGTCCCACTGCCAGTGACCGTCTGCAGGAAGGCGAAGTAGCTCCTCCTCAGCATCTGCTTCTCCAATGCCGCTGACTGGTCGTTGTCTTCTGCCGGCCGCAGCAGCACTTCAAAGATGGCGTGAAGCAGGGGCATGAACATCTGCTGTAAAAATGGGGATACCTGCAGCTGAAGAGAAAAATGATTGTTACTGC
Source organism: Mastomys coucha (assembly GCF_008632895.1). Lineage (NCBI taxonomy): Eukaryota > Metazoa > Chordata > Mammalia > Rodentia > Muridae > Mastomys > Mastomys coucha. The sequence goes on from NW_022196910.1 coordinate 48,713,761, forward strand.
ACCTCAGTCATGATGGAGAAATGTTAACGTGACACTCCAGGTAGGAAATGTCACACAAACTTATAAAAACATACACATTACAGAAAGACTCAAGATTAAACTCTCAGCAGGTATGGGGCTGGAGAGATCTTCTAGAGGACCTGGTTCAGTTCCCAGAACCTACACGGGAGCTCACATCCTCGTAACTTCTGTTCCAAGAAATCTGATGCCATCTCTGGCATAAAAGTAATTTTAACAAGTTCAACTTGTATCTTACAGTTGTGGTTGTTTCAGTAGGTAAATGCACATACTGTTCAAGCCTGGTGAACTGAGTTTAATCTCCAGAACCCACATAAGGATAGAAGGAGAGAACTGAGTCCACAGAGCTGAACTCTAACCTCCATGCATTGGTATGTACGTGAACGCTGAATGCACATACATACTCTAATAAAGTTAAAAATGAAAGAAGAAAGAAACGGTTTGGGAAGAAATAACAAGTGATCATAATCAAAGGTGACCACGGGATGTTTCCAAATTTAAATATCTAAGGAAGGGCTGGAGAGATGGCTCAGCCGTTAAAAACACGGACTGCTCTTCCAGAGGTACTAAGTTCAATTCCCAGCAACCACATGGTGGCTCACAACCATCTGTAATGGGATCCAATGCCTTCTTCAAGTATGTCTGAAGACAGTGTCAGTATACTCACATTAAGTAAATAAATAAATAAATAAATAAATAAATAAATAAATTGGGCAGTGGTGGTGCACATCTTTAATCCCAGCACTTGGGAGGTAGAGGCAGGCCGATTTCTGAGTTCGAGGCCAGCCTGGTCTACAGAGTGAGTTCCAGGACAGCCAGGACTACACAGAGAAACCCTGTCTCGAAAAAACCAAAACAAAAACAAAAAATAAATAAATCTTTTAAAAATAAATAAATTCCTAAGAAAAAAAATCCTAAAAAGTGAATTTTGTACAATTAAACTAACGTGTGACTTCCATTAGTTAAATTCCTCATCCTATCTGGGCTCCAGCCTCCTCATCTGTAAGGCAGGATTCTTACAACTTGAGGTATATTTTCAGGAATATAGAGCAACATCAAAAACCATTCAGGACAGATTTGAACTTAGAAAGCATTATGCGTTCACCACCATTCTCCAGAGCCAGCTCACACCTGTTGTAAGTTCCTGTCTCTAAAACTGCCTCCAATGTACTGGATTACTTTTAGACTCTTGTTCCAGAATCAAAGTCATATGCCACATGTTTAGAGGTAGGAATCAGTGCTGGACTTACTTGCTTTTCTCGGTAGTTTTCTCTTGCTATGTGATTAACATTTTTATTTTGCTGCTCTTGTAAAGGACCTAGATTTTGTTCCCAGAACCCCCATGGGCTTGTAATTCCACGTTCTGTAACTCCATGATACAACACCCTCTTCTGATGTCTTTGGGCACTAGGCATACACGCAGGCAAAACACTCTTTACACATAAAAGTAATCTTTTTCCAATCTACAAATTTACCTAGTCTTTCCTGTAGCAGACAGCATATTACTGGGAATGTTAAAGTCTCTATGATCCATGTAACCAAGTAACTCATCATTTAGAAAGTAAAGGATGGGCTGAGGGGTGGCTCCACCTGTGAAGAGCTCTCTGAGCTTGAACCCCAGACCCTGTAATGGCAAGCAGGCATGGTGGGGTGCACCTGACACTGTGGCACTGGGAAGATGGAGGACGATTACCAGGGTTTACTGGCCAGCCAGTCGTAGCCCCATCAGTAAGCTTTAAGTTCAGTGACAGACCACATATCAACAAATAAACGTGGAAGAAGATGGAAGCCACCATGTGGCCGGCATGTGTATGAGTAAGCACACACACACCCTGCCCCTGCCGGCCAACACACAGTAGAAAGGGACAAAACCTATAAGCTCTCTGGGATGCACACATGCAATTTCACGTCTGCAGAGGACGGTTAATTAAGTCAGGAGTCTTGGTACCCTGCGGTCTATTGAGCACAATGGTACCTTGAACTTGGCCGTGATCTGGTTGATGAGTGGAATGAACTCCTGGAGGTCTTTCGCTTCGCAGTCTTTGAGCATGTGCTCTGAGGCAGAGGGGATGAATGGGAGGACCTCTTCCTCGAGGCAGATGATCATTCGATGGAGGAAGGTCCGAACCCCGCTTCGGAGCACGTCCTTTTGCAAAGGGCAGCTAAGGGCTGGCAGGAACGTCTGTAAACAGTCCAGATAGACTTGGGAGCAGCCACACTGTTTCACAGTCTGCTTGTTGCTGAAGGCCTTGCTGGTTCGACTACATAACCAAGAAACAGGCAACCCAGTTCAGTGTTAAGTCTTTAAAAGTTCAGAGTATGGAAAAAAAAAAAAAAACAGACCTAACACCAGGAAACCAACACCTTCCTATATCAGAATCAAGTCCATCCTTGCTTTTAACAGTCGCGTGAAAATGACTGCTTCCAGACTATCATTTTAGATCAAAAACGTTAAATAAAGTTAAGCTAACAAGATGCAGTTAAACACAAGCTGAGTCTACCCATATGCTTTTTAAAAATCCTGATAAAGTCTGCAAGAGAAAAATGTACTTACTGTGACTAACCCATTAGGCAATCTCTGTGTGTTACTCATGAAATTTAAAAAACAATCTAATCACATTCACAGCCAAGTTACTCTTATGACCTGGGGTCTGGCTCTTCTGCTGAACTTTATAGTGCAGAACAGCTTCCCAGGATAACTTATTAGCAATCACTTCAATTTCCATGCTGTTAATAAAAAAATGTAGAAAGAGAAGTAAACGCCTGAGTCTTTGAGACACACTGTGACACTACGAAGCAGAGCATCAGGATGCCTCTTCAAGGGCAACAGGAAAGCACAATGTTGCAGTATGCTGCTGTACACAGACACTTTGGCTAACCTCTTGAAACACAAGACTTATACTAAGGGAGTCAGGATCCAGAGTACTAAGGATTTAGGCAGTCTTCGTGATGAACATGCAGCTAGCCAGGGCTCTGTCCTCTCTGCTGGCTGTACTTTTAACTTACTGGAGAGACACAGGATTATACAACCCTCTGAGTAACTGATTCAGCTTTTAAAACAGCTGAGTGTGTCCATGTTAGAAAGACCCGCACTAGAGGTTCTGCCTACTCGGATGCGCAGCTTTACCTACACAGGCGCATGGCTTTGCAATCTTAGTTGCACTTGGGCTCACCTAGCGAATCCAACCGCGTGGTTGAGACTGTCTGCAAGAGATGCTTGTCTCTCTTCATCCTGCGCCATCATCAGCTTTTCCAACAGAACCTTAAACCTCTCCATCAGCGGTGTCAGGAGGTCCTTCATTAA
>NW_022196910.1:48717390-48718737 GCF_008632895.1 Mastomys coucha
CCATCATCAGCTTTTCCAACAGAACCTTAAACCTCTCCATCAGCGGTGTCAGGAGGTCCTTCATTAAGGCCTGCTTATTTTCTGCGGGGTATTCACTGTTAACAATCAGTGCCCCGGCTGTTTCATAAATGAAGAGCTGATCGTCGCTACTCAGCAAGGACTGGTAACCATTCTCCTACAAGGAAATTTTGTCTTAACTCAATATTTACATAATATTTATATAATTAACTTAAGCATGAGAGACAGGAAATACAACCTACCACATTGGCTCTTATATCAAGTACTCATACAAAAACAAAATTTCTGCCACAATCCCAGACTGAAGAGGAAACTTAAAATGAAAGCAGAGGTTAAAGTCTCACTGTTCTAACTCTTGTGCGTGGCTAAGGGTATATTACTTCCTGGTACCCTATGTGCTCATGCCTGAGGATCTCGGATGAGTCCTAGCCCTGTACGTGAGCAAGCAAGCATATAAATGAACTGAACTTTAGTCCTGACCAACTCTGCAGATGATCCTAAGATAACTGTCACTATCCATTATAGTAAGACTCTTTGGACACCTCGGTTGCAAGGGTTAGCAAACTGCTGAGAAAAGCTGGCATGAACTGGGCACCAAGAGTGAAGAATGGAAATTAAATGAATGTCACTATCTTATTTTCAACAAAACAGTGTAGGGGGCTAGCGGGGTGACTCAGCACAAAGAACACTGGCTGCTCTTGCAGAGGACTGCTCTTGCAGAGTCCTGGGCTTCCACTCCTAGCACCCACAAGGCAAGCAGCACACCACCATCTGTAACCACAGTCTGGGGGACGCTGGCGCCCTCTCCCGGCCCCCAGAGGTACTACATACATGTGGTGCACAGATATACATGTAGGCAGACAAAACACACATACATATGACTAAAAATCGAAAAACACATGCAAATCAAAATGTACTTATAAACCATCACAGCCTAAGTCCTTTCAGACACTGGAAGGATTAACATTTTAACACTAAGTTTGAAGACAAAAACTTCAAATTAAGTAGCACTGATAATGACAAACACAATCCCAGCATGAGAGTAATTTAGAAGTGGAATTTCTTCCTTCTTTGTTAAATATGCCAGCGACACTTCTCAATACGGAGCAATCAGAACACACTCCACACTGCCAACTTCCTTCCATAACTGTTGTGCTTGTTATCAGGATCCCAGTAAACTCTGCACGCACCGCTGGCCCCTCCCACTATGAGAAACGAAGCTGATCTGCACAGTCTCAGTGATACCCGGGAGATACTTACCGGTGGAGAAAGGGCTAATAAATCTTGTATTCTACTCAAAATATCCTCAATGTAAGGATTCATTTGTTT
>NW_022196910.1:48718748-48719414 GCF_008632895.1 Mastomys coucha
TTTACTGAAAACCAAAAGGATAACAATAAGTAAGTAAGATGCTCACAAGCTGCTAAAAGATCAAATTCCCACTTAAACACAAGGAAGCCAACGCTTACATCTACGCTAGCTACTCTGATCACTAAAATTAACTTAATGAGCAATTAAAAAAGTCTGTGTGCTCCGCAGTGATGTACTGCCAAGGCGTTGTCCCCGGCTGTAAGCCCAGTAAGTACCCAATGAAAGGGTCTGTCTAAAGAACGCTAACACATCGGATTGTGTTAGGATGGCTTTCAAGCTGGGCATCACCATGCAAGCCTGTAATATAGTCCCGGTGCTTGAAGGGAGACAGAGGCGGAATCATCTGGAGTTTGTCATCTCCAGAACCAAGAAATCCAACAAAAAATATGCACGGTGGCCTAGGGAGACGGCTCAGCATGTGAATGCATTGACTGCAATCCCACTGGCCTGAGTGTGTTCCCTGCTCCCACAGTGGGAAGACTGTCTCCTCTTCACGTTTGCCATGGCACACATGCACTGCTCACCCCAGACATCCAAACCACATCCACCCTCAGTAGCCTCTGAGAGTACACACACAGCACTGAGAGCCGATACTTACTTGAGAGATTTGACAAATCTAGAAAACAGGTAAGCAGTTCTGCTCCGGACTTTAGGACTGGAATGCCA
>NW_022196910.1:48719785-48726552 GCF_008632895.1 Mastomys coucha
CAACAGTTTCAAAGAACTCCAAGGTCACAGATGTGTGCTGGTAGGAACTGACTCCTGATGTCACCAACTAGAGAGGAAATAAAGAAACCTATTCTTGCTTACTATAGCATCCAAAAGTCCCTTTGTAAAAATATGCCATGCTCTAACCATTAAGAAACCCTGTGAGCTTACAGCACAGCACAAACGACTCTCAGTATACCTACCGTCCGCATCATGTCCTGCAAAGCACTCGCTTTTGACATGTCACCTGAGAAGTGAGCGCCATGGGACACGGGGAGAGCTTCCGCCAGCATGTACAGCAATCGCACGGCTACTTCAACCTCCATGAAGCGCGTGGTCTGCCAGTTCCTACGAAGGCACAGTATCGTTCATAGGTGAGATCTCAACGTGAACGTTCTATATGACTCTTGATACAAAACCCACCACAAAGTCCTCTCAATGGCATAGCCATCCGCTCCTCTATCGACCACTCATTATCCATGCTCCTATAACCAACCCTAATGAAACCCAGGGTTACCAACAACCATGGGAGGGGACAGACAGGAACTGCATGAGGCTCAAGGTGGTTGAAATACATTAAGTGCATGCATGGGATGCAAATACCACAACGAAACCCATTATTACATATAATTAACATGCTAATAAAAAATGCTTTAAAAAATCTTGAATGATTAAAAAGTTATACCATTCATTTGTTAATTTTGCCAAGCAACAAGACTTAAACCACAGAGGTAGAGACAGGAAATATTACAGAAGCAAAGCGAACTGTTGGCAGACACAAGGAGGGGTGAACACTACAGGACTCAGCTGTTGCAAAGCCCCATCAGAAGAGTTTACTCAGGCAGGAAAACTTACTGCAGCGTGGCACTAAAGACTCTGCGAACAGAAGCCAGCACTAGCTCTGGTGACACCTGAGCAAGTCTGTCCAACAGTAACTTCAGCTGTTTTCTGTATTCTACAAACATGGCTTCATCTTCACCCTGTGACATAAGTTAAAAGCCTCGTCTTAAAGTTTTAAGGTGCCAGCATCAAGATGACTCAGCTGTTAGGAGCACTCAGGGTGGGAGGAGGGAGCTAACACCAAAAGCTGTCCTCAGTCTCCATAGTAATTAATATCCTGGCCCTGGCCCACACTCACCATTGCACACACAATAAGGATATATTTACACACACATGTACACACGTGTACACACACACACCTCAATACACACACTCCTATATACTTAATTTTGAGATCTTAAAATTTCATAAGTGATCAGCTATCTCATATCTTTTATCTTCGAATAATTTTTAAAAAGCACAGCAGCACTTCCCTAGTAATTCCAAAACTAACTGTAACCATCAAAGGCCTGGGTCCTAAGGCCTCCGGAGGGCAGGGCTGAACATAAATGCTGGTATGGGTCCACACTAGGTCCTTGCCTGTGGTCTCCACTCACCCTCCAGCCTCCCCGAGTACTACCATCATTAGGAAGGACTGAGGCTGATGTGTTGCTCACTGTCACTATTACCCTTTGACATCCATTCCAAATACAGAATCTTAGGCACATGGCTAACCAACACATGCCCCGGGTTTCCAGAAAGCAGTGGGCAGGCCCTAAAATTAGTAGGAGGCTGACACTCACAACTCTGAACAAGGCTTGTAGCTGAACAAGTCCAGGCAGGTCAAGCCTATTCTCACCCTCCCTACGGGCTGGTGACCTGAGGCCTGTTGACTGGGCCTCGATCCAGCACTCTGATTAAACATAAACCCAGATAAGATTATCAATAATACTGTCAACGGTAAACTTAATGTTACAAAGTATCGCTTTTCTTTCTTTCACGGCTATATACATAATCTAGGACCTATGCATAATAAGCAAGGCTCTACCACTGAGCTGCATCCCAAACCCCACATTTTTTTTTTAAAAGCATTTTTTTTGTTTTGTTTTGAGAAAGGCTCTTATTATACAGCCCAGTATGTTGCTCCAGGCTGGCTTCACATTATGACAGTATTTTTTTCTAAGGCTGCTAACTGCTGGGATTTCAGGCATGTGCCCCCACTGCCAGCTTAAAAAATGTGTGTATGTGTGTGTGTGTGTGTGTGTGCACACATGTGCATGCTTGCTCATACGTGTACACACTTCAGGTACTGTCCTTGGGAGCCATCCACTTTTTGTGTGTGTGTGAGGCATGTTCGCTCACTAGACCTGGGACTCTGTCTAGACCAGACAATGTACTCCAGGGATCTATCCACTTGCCTTCCTTGCTCTGGAACCACAAGCATACACCAGCCTTCTACAGTCATCAAGCTGCAAGTCATTTATACAACAAGCACTTTACCAGATGCCCTCCCAACTCCTTAGAGAGTGAAGGATTTAGAGGTCTCCGTAAGTGCCACCCCAAACTAACAGGGAAATAAATAACTACATCAGTATAAACAAGGTTGATTAAAACACACTACTTTTTTGGTGTTTTAAAGGGCTCTAAAACTAAAATATAAAATACTAATTTGCTTCAAACAAACAATAAAATTAAAACTGTTTTTTCTCTGGTGCAAAACTCCTCACCTCATTTTCAAAGTTATATTCTTCATCATAAGTCAATTTTTTCATAACGGCCAACATGATTGCCTAAAATTAGTAATAAAGTAACATCTGTTAATTGTTCCTTTTAATCTTAAGTTGCATTTACATTTCAAGGTAGATTTCCGACAAAGAACAGATCATCAGCTTTAAATGGGCATTCGCCTCACCCACTGCAAGGGCTCAGGGAATCTCACAGGAGCAGAGGTGGAAGTGTGGCATGGGGTGGAGTCCACCTTGGAGGGAGGCTATTTGAGACTCAGGAAATAAACAACTCACCAAAAGTCCCTAAAACCCAGCAGCCTCACTAAGCCACTCCCTCCCCAGGAAGGACTGCAGGGAAGAGACTCTCTAACCCATGGTGCAGAGAACTCCACGACTGTGGCTTTTCAGTGAAGCAGCTGCCTCTGAGCAGTAATCCCTCACCCATAGCCAGGTGAGGAACCCCAAGTGATTTGGGAACACACATCTACTGCTGGTTTAAAAGAAGCCACTTACCTCTACATTAGCTTTTTGCTGATCAGAGAGTACTGAAAGCTTAAAATAAAAAGTAAACAATAATTTAGTTAGTTTTCTGATACTATATCTGCTTATCAACGTATTTTTCTAATCAATTCTTCTAAAACATACACAATGGAGCTTCTGATACAATTAGGGGTCAGAACATTTTCCCAGCGTGTACAGGTCCCTGGGTCTAATATGAAAATAAAATCCATTTCTGCTGAGTAGTTTGGCAGCAAATCAACAGTTAACAGATTCCTGAATTTAGATGTAATAATTTTGTCTAATAAATAATATATAGACAATAACATACATTAACTTGATTAAGTTTTTTTCATATATTTAGAAAGAAATTATGCTGGGCTGGGTTGTGGTGGCGCACGCCTTTAATCTCAGCACTTGGGAGGCAGAGACAGGAGGATTTGTGAGTTCGAGGCCAGCCTGCTCTACAGAGTGAGTTCCAGGACAGCAAGGGCTACACAGAGAAACCCTGTCTCAAAAAACCAAAAGAAAAAGAAAAAAAAAAAGAATTATGCTGTAAGGCAGTAAAGGGTGTTTTCTGTTATTTTGAGACAGTCTCACTATTTAGTCATGGTGAGCCTGAAACTCCTCATTCTATAGACCAGACCATCCTTGAACTCAGAGATCTACCAATCACACTAACAGCTGAGGTTAAAGGCATGCACAATCATGTTCAGCTTTCTAAAACAAAGCAAATGAAGCTTAGAAGATAAAACACTGTGGGAGGATCGATTTCTCCAATGCTAATATCTGTTGAACTCTGCCCATAAGTGGTTATATTTCTAAGAACCAGGAAAGCCTAGGGTGGAGAAGCAGTTCAGTAGCAGGGAGTGCCAAGCATGGTCCAGGTTCTGGGTTCCACTCCTAGCACTGCAAACAAAACCTAACCAGCCAGCCCACAGAGGGGGTGATGGTGCGGAATGCCAATTTCTGAACACGGTGGCCACTGCACTCATGGACTCAGCCCTCATAGTTAACTGCACAGGAATGGGCCACCAACATTCTGACTCGGATTTCAAGGAGAAGGGAAGGGTGGTCCTTAAGGCCTCACCCCTTCCTCGAGAAGCTGTTATAGCTGCTAAGCAACAGGGAGACACTTTCTTCAGTGATATGGCCTCTGTTAAGAGCCTCATGCTCCTGTACACAACCCCTCACCTACACGCTATGGACAACTGTAATGAAATTCAATAAACCCCCAACGGACATCTAAGCAGGACTCAGAAGGAGACAAAGGTACCAGCAGGACAAGGGGGACAAATGTGTAACATGGGGGTGGGGGAAGCGATGGGATTGAAGTATATCATATACATGTATAAAAGTCATAATGAAACACTTAAGTATAAGTAATACATAGGAACAAAAATGTAACAAAATAGGAATGGCCTCTCATTCAGTGCCATAATGGAATTAATCTTTATAACACTGCACACAATATAGAAACCTTCACCATGATATTTCATGCTGTTACTGAGAAATAACTGTCAGAGGGAGTAATTTAACACGTTTCACTGTGTTTGGGGACAAATTCAGGTTTAAAACAAACAAAACAAAACAAAAATAATCCCAGGTTGTATCATGACTTAGGAATGTGTGTCTTTTGAGGCAGGGACTCATGCTGCTTAAGCTGGTCTTGAACTTGCTGTAGAGCAGTCAATGACCCTGAGCTCAGTCTTCATTCTAAATGCTGTGTTTCCAGGCATGGCTCACCATGTCCAGTCCAAAGTTTGGAACTTAATCACTGTTTGTCTAAATCTAATTTTTAAAATAATAACTAAAAAAATACAGAAGAAATATAGTAAATAATTGACACAATATATATGTATGTGTTTCTACCTTTTTCTATATTTTCACTTTTTTTTTAAAGATTTATTTATTTATTATATGTAAGTACACAGTAGCTGTCTTCAGACACTCCAGAAGAAGGGCACCAGATCTCATTACAGACTGATGATTATGAGCCACCATGTGGTTGCTGGGATTTGAACTCAGGACCTTCGGAAGAACAGTCAGTGCTCTTACACACTGAGCCATCTCTCCAGCTCTATATTTTCACTTTTTATCAGTTCTTTCTATATCTAACGGACAGCACTGACTTACCTGTTTCAGGATATGGAGATAATCATAACAAAACCCAATGATGTTGGAAGAAATGTCATCGTCCTCGTGAACTAGCAGCTGTAACATAAGTGGCACTTTTGTCTCAATGGCTTCCAGTGCCTCCTGTGCATTCTTGACAGCCCCATTCTTAATTAATTTAGTCCAGCTAACTATTAACGACTGTCCCATTCCATTTACCAGCTTAGAAAACCTGGCCACGAAGTCCAAATCTTCTTCCTAAAAGCCAGAAGCAAAGCCTGGGTTACAGCCGCCTGCCTCGGGAAGGAGGAGAGCCTCTGACCTTTGGCCAATTACAGGGTTCAATCTAAAAAGACAAACTACTCAATCCATGCCTGACACACACAGGAGTTAGTGTGGGTGGGCGGATGTGCCATAGACAACAGTCAGCTTCATCCCTCTACCACGGCTCTCAGGGATGGAATTCAAGCATCTCAATGGAAGTGCTTTTACCTGCTGTGCGTCCCCTGGTCCACAGGACTCAAACTTAAGACAACAGTTACCAGTTTTGTCAATGTGATAGAAAAATTATCAGAATTTGAATTTTTCTGCAACCATTATCATCCAATAGTACTTCAAAAGCAACTTTTTTTTTAACTAAAAAAATCTGCTGAATTATTTCTCCATTAGCAACTGTTATTTTAATCACTGACAAACCTGTGAATATTACCAACCTCAAAAAAAAAAAAAAAAAAAAAAAGGAGGGGGTGGGGGGAAGTTTTACAAAGAAACTTCTTCTGAAACTGCTCAGTTTACTAAGCACAGTCTAGACATCAATGCTGCTACACTGTATGTGTAATGGCTTACAGCAGTCCTTTCTGAAACTGTTTCACTTAGGCCTTCCCTAGAAGACACAAAGCTGCTACACAGTCTGGGCTTCCAATCCCTGCCAGTGTTATAGGCAGGCCTGGGTTATTTTTTTTATTACCCTTCAACTGTTCTCCCATAGACAGGGGCTCTACCTTTGCGATTTTGTATTTTCTTTTCTTAAGAGACCCCAGATCCTAAGTAAGGCAGAAGAAGGTAATAAAGCTACCTTTGGTCCATAAAGGACCCTACTAACACAGTATTACTGTCATTATCACCAATAAAAAGCTGTTTCGGAATCAAGCAAGGTTGAGTCCCACTCTGGAACCCACCTGGTGGGAGGAGAACTGACTCTAGAAAGTTGTTCTCTGACCTCCCCACAGGCTCTCAGCCACATGTGTACATACACACCGACACACACTACATGAATTATATAAAAAACTCAGAGATGTGTGAGGAATCCTTTTCCTCGGCACTGCAAACTCGAAAGATTCACTTGCCATCCTGTCAAGTGTCAGGATGGGTGTGACCAAGTGTGCAAGGAGCATGCCACCAATCCTGGTTGTGGCTCTCAGAGTACAGCGGTCACTGTCAGTCCAAGGACAGTCCCCAAAACACAGGGGAAGGGGCGAAGCTACATTAGTTTAGCATGTTTTTAACAGTTTTCAAAGCTTCCATTTAAGACATCCACTGACCTGATCGATGCTGAAAAACCCAGCAGTCTGTAATACTTGACACAAGGATTCTACGAGTTTCATCTTA
>NW_022196910.1:48728569-48747581 GCF_008632895.1 Mastomys coucha
GCAAGGCGAAGACTTGGGCCGCTTTGTTTCGTATGAAGGTCTTCTCTGCCTGCGGATTCAGCATCTGACAGACAAAAACATTCATGAAAACACAATGTTTTTTTCTACTTATCACTAGTTGGCAAAAAAACGAAACTAAACTTCAACATTGCCCAGATTAGTGGCAGCACAGCTGTGCAAATTTACCCACGTGAGCAAGTGACTACACAAGAATTTTTATTTCCCGCCAGTGTTGGGGATAAATCTGTATGCTAGGTAAGCATTTTACCAGAGACACATACCCCAGCTTTTTTATTTTTTTTTGAGTAGGGGGTGTTTGCTTGTTGAGTCAGGGTCTTACTTGTAGCCTAGGCTGCTCTCTCTGCCTGCCTTTCTGCCTTTGCCTCTATGTGGGAATCAACGTTTGAGCCACCAGGTTCATTCTAGGACTTGAGGTTCTTTTTTGTTTTTCCAGACATTTTTTTTTTTTTTTGACAAGGTCTACTAGGCAGCTCAAGTTGACCTTTAACTTGTTACAAACTATAGGTTGGCTGCAAAATAACAATCTTCCTGCCTCTGCCTTCTCAACACTGAGATATAGGCATGGACCCATAAGTCTCAGTCGTTAAGTTTCATGAACAGAATTTTAACAATTTGGATAATTTCTTCTAAGAAAAAAAATTCAATTGTTTTTCCTTCTTTGCTTAGATCTTAAAGGAAGGTTAAATCCGAAGCTTTATATGTTAAGTTTAACAACAGTTAACCAGAAGGAGTATGAGAATAAACAACTTATTGTTCTTGTAGAAGGCCCTCTGTAAATGGGCTGTGACAGCACAGACCAGCGCTAATGATCAAACAAAAAAGCAGTTGCTGTCATGGAGTTTAAGAATATCAATAAACTCTAGGGGCTAGAGAGATGGCTCAGCAGTGAAGTGCATGTACTGTTCATGCAGAGAACCTGAGGTCAGTTCCTAGAACCCATACTGGGCAGTTCACAACCACTTCCAGCTCCAGCTCCAGCTTAACACCCTCTACTGGATTCTGTGGATACCTGCAATCAGGCATACATACCTACACACAAATGCATATACAAATTTTTAAAATGCTTAACATTTACATTAGATAAAGAATTTTTTTATTAAAACCAAAGTTCCAGCTAGGTATGGTGGCAGGCACCCTTGATCCTGGTCATTGGGAGGCAGAGGCAGTAGTCCTAGGCCAGCCAGGGATATACAGTGAGACTGTGTCAAACAAACAAACAAACAAACTTTTCACAGCATGTTCCAGAAAGTCCAACAGTTTTGGTTATTAATACAATCTTAAGTTATTTCTGTTTCTGCCCATGATCTTCAAGACTAGCACTTTAGATATAAAAGATGAAGCGGCAGACTACCTGAGGCATGGAGTGAACAACTAGTTTACCTGAGCCTGAAGCCATGAGAGAAGCGTCTCCCTGATGAGCTGTTGCTGAGCAGTGCTTAGTTCTGAGTACCTGGTAAAGACACAACAGTCACTACATTGCAGGGCAGTGGTGGCACATGCCTTTAATCCCAACACTTGGGAGGCAGAGGCAGGCGGATTTCTGAGTTCGAGGCTAGCCTGGTCTACAGAGTTAGTTCCAGGTCAGCTAGGGCTACAAAGAGAAACCCTGTCTCAGAAAAAAACAAAAACCAAAAAAATCCCAGTCACTACATTTGTGGTCTGTGGTCTTCAAAGTAAGTCTTAACTATTAGAAATGGAGCATTCTATAGCATTCAGGGTTTCCTAAAACAATGTAGACATCCTTTGTCACAGTATTGAAGAATGCACAGATCAGATTCCTGGTTCAGTTCTCAATCAGATAAAATGACGGCTATGTGATTTTTCAGACACACTATGTTGAGGTCTGTAGTCTACAGACTAAGCCTGTAGACCGACTGACTTAGCTTGGGATAAATCACAACACGTTCATAGCCCAGAGATAACATCTACGTTTACCACCTGTATTTTGGTTTCCTCAAGGCTGGAAAAGCAAATTAAAACATCCTTTTTCAACAAACCTTGGAGAGTGAAAACAGTGAGATGGTCTTACTTGTATTTAACTTGATGCTCTAATACTTGGAAGCAGAAGAACTTTATGTGATCATCACTGAAAAAAACAAAAGATTACATAATCAGAGAATGGATTGAAAAAAACAAACACAAAATACCAGAACAACTGTGACTCTTGCCTGGCCTTCTACCGACTGACTGTTTTATTTATTTTTATTATTATCTTCTTTGTTCTATGGCAGTGCTGGGTACCTTACCCAGGGCTTCCTGAATAATAGGCAAAGGCTCTACCAATGAGCCACAGGCCCAAGCCCTCTGCTTAAAGGGATTAAGAAAGCTCTAAATTCAATTCCCAACATGTGAAAATCCCATTACATTTTACAAGCGACACAACCACAACCTGTGATACACACCCTAAACACAGAGCTTTGTTTTAGGGTCAAACTCTAATGTGGAGAGGTTCCTGGAACAATTTCTGTGCTTGACCTTAGAATAGTTAGAAATACAGGTGACAAACGATGCAGCTACAAGAGACTGATCAAATCAAAGACGCCATCTTCTGCCTACTTGAAACTTAAGCGTCCTTAGTGTTCTTAGAGCCAAACACAAAGTAAACTGGGTAGGAAGATGGGAAAAAAAAAAAAAAAACAACAACACCTGCCCATTATCCATTTCTTTAGTGTTAGGTAATACAATCAACAACTCTGACAAAATTCCTTCAGAGGCCAAGAATCTGCTCAGTCAGGATGGACACAGAGAAGACAGGCTTTGTGTGGAGACACCCACGATGTTTGGGAAAATGAGTCTCTGCACAAAGTCAATCGATAGGTTGCGACCAAACAGTACTGTGGGCACAGCACTCCAGCAACTGCAGCCAGAGGGCCATGAGCAAATACCCATGCTGCCGCCCCCATCAGCGGGCTGCCTGTGTGTTGCTGGCTAATTGCTTCTCACAAGCTTTGCTCTGCCAGTTTTTCTTTAGTAAGAAGCTAACTTAACTAACAATGAAATAACTACACAAGTTTCTATTTCTGCGAAACTGCTTGTTGCTTTTGAAAGACTAAACAGAAAGACAAGCTGCAGGGGACAGCCTTTCACATGTGGCATGGCTGCAGTGATCGGGGACAGAAGAGCTGAAGAGAAATTTGAGATCTACTTTCACTTCCACTAAGGTCCATGCTGGAAAACCTACAGGGGGGATTATGGGTATGACTACTAATGAGGTAGGTTTTTGCTTTGTTTTGTTTTGTTTTGTTTTTTCTGAGACAGGGTTTCTCTGTGTAGCCCTGGATATCCTGGAACTCACTCTGTAGACTAGGCTGGCCTTGAACTTAGAAATCCACCTGCCTCTGCCTCCCAAGTGTTGGGATGAAAATGCGCACACCATCACTGCTGGGCTACTAATGAGTTTTAAATTAAGATACCTATCTTTGGCCTGCACGGTGGCTCAAGCCTTTGATCCCAGCACTGGGGAAGCAGAGGCAAGTGGATCTCTGTGAATTTGAGGCCAGCCTGGTCTACAAAGTCAGCCTGTAACAGCCAAGGCTTGATACACAGAGAAACACTGCCTCAAACAAACAAACGGATACATATCATTGTTGCTCACCTTTACCAACTCCCAATAATCAGACAGTGTTAGTGTAGCCTACACCAGTGTGGACTGGCTCTCAGGCACACAACACATAGAAAGGAAAGGGTGATTTTACTGAAAAATCAGTTCTGGATTAGTTCAAAAATTGGTTTGATATTTTTCTCTTTTCATGCTACTCATGGTTTTCTAAAAAGTCAAGTCACTGAATCTTAAAACACAAAACAAAAAACATTTCCCAAAGAAAAAAAATGCCTCGCAGAAATGTTGATCCTTCCAGACAATATGGAGAATCCATCTTAATTACCTGTATGTCTTCTGTGCGAGAGCCTCTGCGCATACCTGCCAGGCATCTGGGGAAATCTTTAACTGCTCAAAATAAGCCAGGGCCTGAAAGATTGCAAAACAAAATAACATGATTGATACTGAGTTCTGATGCCCTGCTCACACTAAACAAAGGGTGGAGGGAACCAATGTAGCAACAATTTGGGATTAATACAACAGCTAAAACCTCCAAATTCAGGCAAAGTCCAGATCACCTCTAAAAGTAGATCAGTGACCAATTATCAGTTAGACGCTTAAGCTAGTTTCCTTACAGTAAAGGAGATGGAGCAGGAGCAACCTGTGGGCATTACTGGGTTATGGCGATGCCAGAGAAGAAATGCCTCAGTGTTTTATCAAGTGCATTAAGACTCAACCATATACACAACCATAAAAGGGCGTAGGCAGGGATGACATATAGCACAAAGCCCTCCCGCTATAAGTAGATTTCACACAAAGTAACAGAAACTTGCAACACAATGAGTAATCTGCGAGGACAAAGGGTGGCAAGTGGAGGGGAGGGAGGTGTCTTAAAAGCTCCCACCTCTAGGCTGGAGAATGCTGTGTGGGACAAGGAAGGAGGCATCTATGTGGGACAAGGAAGGAGACATCAAGGCATGGGAGCCCCTGACCTTTCCAACCACCTTTTCTATTTGGCTGTTTCCTTTATAATAGACTGGCAATACTAAGTACAGTGCCTTCCTGAGGCCTGAGCCACTGTAGCAGATTATCCAATTCATGGAAGGAGGTAGTCCTTGACTTAGCAGGCTGGCATCAGAAGTGCAGATGGTTTGATGTCATTACTGGGGACATCTCAGAAGCTAGGACAGAGGACAAATGAAGTCCCTGAGGTACCACACGGGCAGGTGTGGGTGGGGCTTGTCTGTTCTCTAAGTACTGAGGTGTAGGCAGGAGATCATTCTCAGATACACAGCTAGTTTGAGGTTAGCTTGGGCTACATAAGACTCTCTGTCTCCAAAAGTTAAAGAGGTTTTAAGCTAAAGTTGGGTATTTAAACCAAAGCTAGGGAAGCCGTGGTGGGCCGGGGTAGGGACAAGAATAGCCAGAAGTCTTTGCCATGCTTGTCTCTGGATACTGGCATCAGAATGAAATCTGTGGGAATGATGAACTCAACTTAGCCTTTACCTCCAGGTTCTTCTGCCTCACTCCTGCACCACATGGCAAGAACCAGCTTGGCACTCTTAGCATTGGTGCTGACTGATGCCCACACAGAAACAGACTGACATACGGACACTTGAGCGGCTGCAGCCAGCTCACCCAATGGTAGCTTTTCACTATTGCTACACTGCAGCATTAGGACCATCAAAACCTTCACTGTCGGGGCCAGAGAGATGGCTCGGTGGTTGAGAGCACTGACTGCTCTTCCAGAGGTCCCGAGTTCAATTCCCAGCAACCACATGGTGTCTCACAGACATCTGTACTGGGATCCGATGCCCTCTTCTGGTGTGTCTGAAGACAGCTATAGTGTACTCATACATATAAAATAATAAATCTTTTAAAAAACAAAAAACCTTTGCTCTCTCAACACTCTTTCCTCTTCATCCTCATTGATTCTGCTGCTCACACTAGTGTGAAACCAGAGGCAGGCATAAAATATTCCTATCACAGAGCCCATTCTGATGGGTTCTAATACTCTTACTCTCTTGTCTTCTCCCCTCTCTGTCCCTTCTCTCCCCATTCCCCCCACCCTCTGAGTGTTCATGGCTGGCCTCTACTCTCCTCTCTCTTTCTCTCCCTCTCCCTCTCTCTCTGCCTTTCTCTGTCTCTGCTCGCTCAACTCCCATCCCCATGCCCCAAATAAACTCTATTCCATACTACAATACAAAAGTAAAACACTAATATATCAGTGTTCTTTTCTGGAAAAGAAAATCTGTTGCACAGAGCTGATAAGATGGCTCACCAGGGAAAAGAGATCTGACTTCAACCACCAGAACCCAAGTACGGTGAAAATAAAGAACAGACTCCATCTAAGCATTGTGGCCCTGGTGGCCCCACCCCCACCACAGCACATACTGTACACACAAGTAACTAACTCATTCATTTCTAAAATGATGAATATTGGAACTTAAAAATTAATCAGATTAGCCGGGCAGTGGTATGCCTTTAATCCCAGCACTTGGAAGGCAGAGGCAGGAGGATTTCTGAGTTCAAGGCCAGCCTGGTCTACAGAGTGAGTTCCAGGACAGCCAGGACTACACAGAGAAACCCTGTCTCGAAAAACCAAAAAAGGAAAAAAAAAAAAATTAACAGGATTAAAAAAGAATGCGCTAAAAAACAATAGGGTAAGAACCAAGCCCGGTGAGTCAAGCCTACAGCTGACTCAAGAAATGACCATAGTAGGTCTGCTCAAACCTGGAGGCCAACCTGGGCTATGGCGTCAGCTTCTGTCTCAAACAAACAAATAAAATCACCAAACAGGAAGTGCTAGACATGGTGGGACACACCTATAATTCCAGAACTTGGGAGGATGAGGCAGGATAATCAGAATGGCTATGCCATCCTTGATCTCAATGGCTTATTGAAGGCTAGCTTCGGCTACATGAGACTGTCTCAAAAAAACAGATATAACAGAGCTAGCAAGATGATTCAGAATGTAAACTGATTCCTAGAGCCTACCTGGCAGGGGAGAGAGAAACACTTCTGCAGCTTGTCATAGTTTATAAATGCTCTGCCCAGGGAGTGGCACTATTAGATGTGGCCTTGTTGGAGTAGGTATGTCACTGTGGGTGTGGGCCTTAAGACCCTCTTCCTAGCTGCCTGGGAGCCAGTCTTCTCCTAGTGGCCTTCAGATGAAGTTGTAGAACTCTCAGCTCCTCCTGCACCATGCATACCTGGATGCTGCCATGCTCCTGCCTTGATGATAATGGACTGAACCTCTGAACCTGTACGCCAGCCCCAGTTAAATGTTTTCTTTATAAGAAGAGTTCTTGGCCATGGTGTCTGTGCAAAGCAAAGCAAACCCTGAGACAAGGCTCACAATGCTCTCTCTCCCCTCCCCACTCAATAAATACACGGAAAAAAACCAAGACGCTACACCCCCACCCCCTCCAACCGGTCTAACAAACGCTAAAGAAAGCAGATTGCTCAGCAGGTACAAATCACTTCTTGAGTGACTTGAGAGTGATCCCAGAACCCACATCAAAGGGGGAGGAGACTCTCTTCTCCACAAAGTCGCCCTCTGACCTCCACACACATGCCACGGGCACAGTCATACTTAAGAGAATTTCCTAAAAGAAAAGCCAGTTATGGTAGAATACTGCGGTAATCCCAGCAGTCTGGAAGTTGAAGCAGGGGGACTGCTGAGAGTTCAAGGTGAGCCTGATCTGCATGGAGAGCACCAGGCCACACAGCAAGCCTTAATTAAACAAATTGAACCGTGTTTGCAAGGTAGGCTGGAAAAAAAAATCCCTGGGACCCCACAGAGTTGAAGTGGAACAACAACAACGACAAAAAAAAAAAAAAGCATAAAGCTCGGTGGTAGAGTCCTTGCCAAGGTTCAATTCCCAGTACTATAAAAACAAAAACCCCCAAATCATCTGACACTTATAAAACTTTTAATTATAATCAGCATGCAACACCAAAGCAGACTGAGGTTAAGACTGTAATGTTTCAGCTACTTTGAAAGCAGGTGGTTTAAATCCCTATGAAAATAAAACCATTTATATACAAAAAGACTGGACTTCTAGGGGTCTTTTGTTTTGTTTTGTTTTTTTTGAGACTGTGTCTCTATGTACTGTTGGCTACTCTGCTAGACCAGGCTAGCCTCAAACTCAGAGATCCGCCTGCTTCTGCTCTCCAAACGGCTGGGATTATAGGTGTGCGCCACCACTACCTGGTTTTGACTGCTAGGTTTTTGATGTTCTGAATAGATGCTGACACCTAGATTCCTATTATCTGCTGTTTTTGGTGGGTTAGGTCCTTCTTATCAGCACAGATATGTATCATATCAAAAACTGCTTGGGAAGTTGTTTTTTTTAAAGCATGTAAAAGTCAAACAAATACGGCTCTAATACATAGTGAGATTGTTAACTTTGGCTCATTTATAACTCTCCTTCCTTTGATCCTAAACTTCAGAACATTCACATCTTTAAAAACTAATTAAAGGCTTGTTCTTTTAGAGTTTTCTTTTATCATTCAGCTACAGTATTTATTAGACTTATACACTACATTGGGTTTAGTTGTTTACATTAATCCAAATATACCAGCATCTCCTAATGGATTTCTTGTCACAAAATCGTTTTATATAACTTAAGGTGTGGTATATCAAAGCTGCTTATTTCCAGTCTGCAAAGACTAAATAACAAGGAGGCTCACCAACTTCAAACTTGAGCAACTTCCAGTCCAAGGTGAGCAACCACAAAGTGAAAGAGGCACGGCCTACTACAAAGTTCTCTGTCTTTGTAACTGTGTTACAACGTTGCAACAATTAGCAATGTCCCATGTTGTACAAAGACCTGCCTTAACAGGTCAGATTTCAGAATGCTGGCCCAGCCAATTTAACAAAAATCAATCACAACACTTGATGTGTCAATATTCAGAACATGTCTCAAATCTGTCTGGTTTTATTAATGTTTATTCAAATTATACCTCTACTACCAGGTGTGTTTGCTGTCTAAATCCTCTAATGCATGTTTGTGGTTGCATGCTTTTAAAAATAATTACATTGACTTACTTACCCTTTGTCTAAAGTCTGAATCGGCATTTGGGTTTAACCCTAATAGAGCCTGTTCATCCATCTCTGCTGCTATTCCTGGAGTTTTCCGATCACAACAAACGTGGTTTCTAATCCCACAGAAGAATCCACAATCATCTGCACACAGAAAACAAAAGATGATTATCTAGAATATAAGAAATGGCCAAAAATACACAGCTCCTGAAGAGTCAAAGCCCACCCACCTCAAGCTAACAGAGCCTAGACCTCACAAGAATAAGAGTGGACCCTGTAGCACACAGCGGCATCATTTTGCAGACTCTAAACAAGTACACCATTGAAGCTTTCAGGTGGTATTGTCCTGCAAAGCTCCCCAGCCAAGTATAGAAAGTAATTCTTCTAGAAACATGCATGAAGTGTGGGGGGAGGGGGGTGGGGTGTGTGGGGGATGAAAACAATAGATTCCCCAAAGCTCTCTGGCCAGCTACTCTAGCCAAACTGGTACACACCAGGTTCAGTAAGACCCTGTCTCAAAAAAATAAGGAGAGGCAGAGTTTTCACAAATATGTGAGATAAGGAGAATAAGCAGCATGTATTATTACATGTATGTAATTGCCAAAAAAGTAAGTTATATAGTGAAAATCAACAGAGGAAGACACCTAATCTGGACTTAATTGCCTTCTGGCTGCACATATATACAAGCACACATATAAGCACATACAGATATATCCTTATATTCCTACTATAAAACTATACATCTTTTTTTTTAAATATTAGAGCCACAGAGAACTTAAAGACATGAAGAGGTGAACGGAGGTCTCGTGCAGCCTTTTAGGAGTGGTGAAGCCAGGGCCAGGTTGCAGATCTTTATACTTTTCTGTTTCCCTTGATCTTTTTGGAATAAAAAAAAAAAAATCAGGATCTAAGCTAAGCCTGTCCTCTGCTTCTTCACAGCAACCTTGCAGACCACAGGAAGGTAATCTAGGTTCCTACTGCAGACAGGATTAAGATACAAACACTCTGAGTAACCCCTGACCATTCTTCATGCTCCTCAGAAAGGCCAGCAACGCCTGCCACATTACACCGTAGCTCTCAAGTACACCCTATTTCTCCTCCATGCACATCCCACTCTTTTTAGCTTCCAGGCTAAACCCCGAAAGGCCTTCAATATTCAACTTCCGGATTACCTCACAAAACAATTCAGCTCTGACCCTCTACTCTCTGATCCTATCAAAACAGGATTATAACCCCTTCCACGTTCTGCCATGTGGTTTGGTTTCTCAAAACAAAACAAAACAAACAACAACAAAAAACCAACCAAACAAAAAAAACAAAAACCATTGTGAAACATGCATGCATCACTATGTTCCTAAAATTTAAAAACACAGGTTTTAGGGTTTTAGTGCTCTGAGTTTGAACTAGTGAGATGGCTCAGGGATAAAGCCTCTTGATTCCCTAGATCCATATGATGAAAGAGAATTGTGCATGTACACAGCCCATGTGCACATCCACACATGCACACAGCACTTGTACACACATCTGTATATACAAGATAAGTTATGTAATTTTTAAGTCCTAGATTTATATTCCAGTCCTATAAGTAAAAAACAAAAACCAGCCAGGCGGTGTTGGTGCACCCTTTTAATGCCAATGCTGAGGAGGAGAAGCGGGAGGGTCTCTGTGTTCTAGGGCAGCGTGGTCTATTGAGTCCCAGAACAGCCAGAGCTACCCAAAGAAACCCCGTATGAAAAAAAAAAACAACCAAAGCAAACACACACACACACACACACACACACACACACACACACACACACACACACCAAGAAAACCACTCAGTCACTCAAAGTAGCACACACCTTTTAATCCTACTGCTTGGGAGGTGGAGACACCGGGATCTGGGTCTATCTACATATGGATGTTCTGGCTAGCCAGAGCTACAGTGAGATTCTGTCTCAAAAAAAAAAAAAAAATTGAAGCTACGAACAACAAAAGTATGCATTCCATTCTGTCAGCAGGAAAAGGGGCAAAGTCCTAAAAATGACTACAATGTGTGTAAAGCATGCCTCCAATAGGGTATAAATTTAGAGGTATGGAACACAGGATGCACTAGAAACATTCTTAAAGTAAAAGTATTATTCCTCTGATAAATGCTCAGAGGGAAAAGTCGGTGTAAGGATGTCTGTAAACCCTGACTGAGAAACCCTCTAGAGTTCCTTTAAATTAATCATTGCTTTGGGGAAAACTGCTTAAGCGTTTTGTCATTCACACTAATGTTGAAAGAGGAAAAAAAAAAAAAAATAAGAGGCCCGGCTGAGCACATGCTCAAGAAAACAAAAAATCCTCAGCAAACCTGTTATAGTTATCCATAGAGAAGGAATCCCTCACAAACCTTCGCCCTCTACACATACGGGAAAAAAAATTAGACCAAAATAAAACGAGATGGAAAATCACCCACCTGTGAATAAAACACAGGGTTAAAAGGTAACAACTTATTAATAAAGACTGGGAAAGGACGCTTAGTATTCTGACCTATACAGAGCCTTGCAGGCTTAAACATTGTTACAATATGGTAAACATTTTATACCACCTGCAAAGGCGGATGGGGGGGCGAGAAATACAAGTAAAATAGGAAACCTCAATTTTTTCCTCAGCCATTAAGTCAAGAAGAATCAATGTGGAAAATTCCTCCACACCTACTTAAGCCTGTTTGAGATCAACTTAATCTTTCCAAGTTTTTAACATCAAGTTGACAAGTCGCTTTAATACAACGTAACTTCCCCCAGTGGCAACTAATTAAGGTTTCCAAAAAGTACTCGTTTTTCAGGTTACAGGGATACATCACGCTTCTCCACTGCTGCAAGACTGTAAAGAAGCAAAGAGGGGAAAAGGCTGTCCCTGCTGGCAAATTACTACGCAGAAATAATACTTTTCTCCTATTTGTCCCGGGGTGCGTAGTGAATCAACTTTAAGGTCCCTACAGCTCAAACTGGTGGGACGCACTCTAAAACTATCACAAATGGGGTTGGGGGCAGCCTCCTAGGCCGGCCTCGCCCCCTATCCTTCGCCCGGATCCCTCCCTGGGCGAAGCCTCGTGGCCACTCGGGTGATGAAACACCCGGCAACCGGCAGCCACGCACTAGGGACGCGGCCGCCACCGATCGTCCCCAACCCCAAGTCCGGCTCGCCCGGCCACGTAGGGTCCCCGGCCCGCCGCCCTTCGCCTCCAGTCACCATCACTCCAATATCTCTTCCTCGCCTGCACTCCCGAGGGTCGGCCAGCCGCAAGGAGCGGCGCCGTACGCAGGGAGCACGGAGAGCGGCCCACGTCCTTGTCGCTGTAGTCCTCCAATACAGCCGCAGCGCTAGCGCCGGAGCCGGCCGGGGCCGTGCTCCTCTCGGCGCTCGCCGTTCCCCGGGCGCCTTCTCCTGCGTGGCGCGGAGCGGGGCGGGCAGGTTGGCAAGCCGGCGGGCGGAGTCGGCGGCCCTGGAAGGAAAACTGCGCAGGGGCCCGCTAACGCCGTCGCTGAGTCAGCGCGAGGCACGCCCCCCGCGTCGTGCCGCGCGGACCCGCGCCAGCAGCAGCCTCATGGAAGAAGAGAGTAGACGGCTGCCCGCGGGCTGGGCCCGGGGGACTACAATTCCCAGCGTGCAACGCGCATGGGGGCGCTTCCGAGTGGAGGACCTCACACATGCTCCCGGGAGCTCGCGGGGGCGTGGCCGACGGGCCTGTAGTGCATGCTGGGAGAGCGCATCCCGCCCTCCTAGCTACAGGTTACCGAGGCCCTTTAAGCTTTTAACAGACCGACCACGTTGCGCTCTACTTTGAGCGTCTGCGTGAGTTAGTTACTCCCCACTTCCTCCAGAAGGGCCTGGTCAGGTG
The DNA here is from genome assembly GCF_008632895.1 of Mastomys coucha. NCBI lineage: Eukaryota > Metazoa > Chordata > Mammalia > Rodentia > Muridae > Mastomys > Mastomys coucha. Next base: position 48,741,041 of record NW_022196910.1, read on the forward strand.
GCAGATAGCTTATAGTGCCGAGATCCTGAGATTGGAAAAGTGGATGTGGTTCAAACCACGTGTTGAGTCAGTTGCTGAATTCCTTTTCAGTGGTTCCACTTGTCAGGAGTCCGGAAGCTTAAGGATCTGACAGTTTTGAAAAATACACTGTGTTTTTATTTACTTGTTTTGCTTTTGAGGTAAGGTCACACTCCATAACCCAGGCTGGTTTTCACTCATCTTTCAAGTTTCCCAGGCTGGTCTAAACCTCACAAATCCTGGAATTAGAGGCATGAGTCACCATGCCCAGTTTAAATATTACTAAATTTGCCTACAAAAGGGAAGAAAGTGAGAGAAAGAGAAGAAGAAAACCAAAAGCATTCTGGGTGACGGTTGCGATTACCATTAATCCCAAACTGAGGAGGCAGAAGCAGAGGGGAAACATTCTAAGTCCCGTGCTTACATTTGCTTTGTTTATTTGATCCCGAGCTATTGTTAGTGTGTGGTAGCAGTATAAGCTCCAGCAGCTTCATCTAAATCCTCAGCCTGCTCCTCCTTTATTGTTGGCATCGTGTGTGTTACTTTGGGTAGAGTGGGACAGAACCAGCCTCAGAGGGTAAGGTTTGGCTAATTTTATTTAGAGGCAGGAGCTCACTGTGTAGCTCTGGTTAGCCTGAAACTTGCTGGCCTTACCTATTCTCTTGCCTCAAATTCCAGAGTGCTAGGGTTCCAAGTTGCCACCAGGTCTGACGATTTTATGAATTAACTTTAATAACGTGTTAAACATATCTTGGGTGACGCTATGTCTGGGGATACATGAACAAACATCTGTTCACTGCAGATAGGTACCCTGATATGGTAATGATGACAGACCATAGTGAGGATACCACAAAAGTCAAGTCATTGGTGAACCAATGGCTTTTACTAGGGTTACTTACAGGAGCAGAAATGACATAAAGACAGCGGCCTCACCATGCCTACCTTAGTATGAGTGACAGATCACCTGGCGTGTACTATGTAATGGGAAGACAGGTGGGAAAGGTCCCTGGCAGTTCAGCTTGTCTAAAAGTGTGGGAGAGAGAATGGTTTTGTTAATCTGATTAGTTTTGGGGGAATCATTGAGTTGTTTACTTCCTGAGTTTAAAGAGTTTATCAGGAAAATGGAAGGAAAACAATACAGTGCACCCAACATGTAGATTTCATTTTGTTTCTTAGAAATAGTATTCTACAATGTAGCTCTGGCTGTCTGGAACTCACTATACATACCAGGCTAACCTTGAACTCACAGAGATCCCACTACCTCTGCCTCCTTTCCAAGTACTGAGATTAAAGGTGTGTGCCACTGCATCTAGCTCAACATTTAGACTTAATATCTTATTCAGTACATGCTGAACACAGGTTTACTGTAGTAAGAGCCTTGCCTCTAGCTCCCACTAAAAATAAGCCAGGCCTGCTCTACAACTCTGTGATCCAAGGTTCTTGGGAAGCTGAGGCAGGAGGATCTCAACTTCTAGGCCAGCCAGAGCAAAATAGCTATACCCCATCTTTAAGAGTAAATTAAGAGGTCTAGGGATAGTGCTCAGTGGTAGAATGTGCTTGCCTAGCATCCACCACCTTCCTTGGACCACAAAGAGCTAACAAAACTTGGGGGTGGAGTGAGGAAGGAACCGAAGAAGTAAAATAAAAATTGATGTTACCACTTAGCAGCTTCACTTACTTACTCATGTTACAAAAACTCCTTCCCAGGGGAATCCTAAGCCCATCTAAGATCAAGCCCACCCAGACTCCATCAGAGTTCAGTGTGGGGAACCCGGGGGTTTATTGGGATTACCTACAGAGCATGAATGAGGGGTTACTTACTGAGTGTGGGTGCTCCTCTCCTTTAAAAAAGCTGCTCTGGAGAGTCTTTACCCATCAGGGATGATGGCTTCTGTTGTTTTATAACAAAACCTATTTTACCAACGAAGACTCGGGAGCCTGCTAGCTCAGAGAGGCAGAGAAAGCACCCAGCTGACCTTCCTCCTCAGCCGATGTCCCACCAGGAATCCCCTCCCTCATGCTGTCTCAAAAAGCCTCCTTCAAATTGAATGTCCTTCCCTTCTACTTCCTGTGTGTCTCTCTATCTGTCCTCCCAATACCCACTTACTCTCTCTGTTTTTTTTCTTAATAATCCTATGTTCACTTTCTGTCAACTGGCTGCTTGCTCCGCCTCTTGACTTTATTTAATCCTGTTTACAATATTCAAGCAGAAAGCTCCTGGATTAAAGGTGTGGGCCAAGGCCAAGCCACACACAACTAAAAACACGTTTCCAGTAAATAACACAATCTCAGGGTTCACAATGTCATTAAATAAACTGCACCAGGCTTCTCTTAGCCGCATAGATGAAACACCCTTCACCCATCAGCCTTGCTCCACCTACATACACTAGCCCCTCCCCTAGGCCAGTTTGGACAGAGGTATGTACAATAGGTGGTAAGGGTTGGCTGCACACGCCAAAGAGAATCTCCTGGCTTTACCCTCTATGATTTTTTGCAAGCCAAGTGGGCCCAGATGAACTCCCCAAGATGGCCATAGTTTGCCTAAGAGGACATTCCTGTACAACAGCTGACCATGTTCAAGATGCAGCGTTTCATGCATAGCCTTTAACCTTGTATAACACCTTTAATTGTTTTAAATGTCAGACTGCAGGACTAGAGAGATGGTGTCAGATCTCATTACAGATGGTTGTGAGCCACCATGTGGTTGCTGGGATTTGAACTCAGGACCTTTGGAAGAGCAGTCAGTGTTCTTAACCACTGAGCCATCTCTCCAGCCCCAAGAGTTACTCTTCTTGAGGACCTGAGTCTGAATCCTGCTAAGGTCTGGGTAACTGTTGCCTGTATAGCCAACCATTTTATGCTGTTACTTATGTTACAAGGAAACTTTCTCACCTGTCCTTACTAGGAACTTCTTTGTGCCTGAATTAACTGCTAACCCAAATTCTCTTATGTTCTATGCTTTGGCATTCTTGGAAAACAATCATAGTAGAGGACAATTAGAATGGCTTTGTATAGATTGCCACAGTGAGCATGGACTCAAGACCTCCCTGGGAATTGACATCCTATTTGGCAGAAAGAAGCATGAAATCCTGGTTGGCAAGTTGGCACATGAATGCTAGGCAAGTCAAGTTGCACCCTGCCACCATCGAATGACCCAACCAATGAGGACTGGATAACTGTACAACAAAAACATGTTCCCAAGGAAGTCACCTGTCCCTAAATCCTGATTGGTGGAATAACTGGGCACAGATGTTTGTGGATTTCAGACTTAAAAGCTCTGTAGGTCACTGCTTAGCTTCTGGATCTAGATTGCATCCCCGATTGATCAATCTTGGGGTCAGCCCAGTTTGACTGAGATGGGTGTCTGAGTGGTTTGTGTGGTGACTCCCAGATCTCACAATTCCCAGCACCCACATTAGGTGGCTTGCAACCACTTGTGACTTCAGCTCCAGGGGATGAAAACCTCTAGCCTCTGCAAGCATACACACACACACACACACACACACACACACACAAACACACATACAGAGGATTAAATTGCGTCTTGAGTCTAGCATAGACTGGTCCCTTTCTCCAGGTTGAATGAGTTATTGCATGAATATTTACGTTAGCTGTGAGACTTAGCCATCACTAACTCTGGCTTAAGAGGCTCTGCAATGCATATTTCACTTCTCTTCCTTAAGAACTATTACGGCTGGGTGGTAGTGGTGCATGCCTTTAATCCCAGCACTTGGGAGGCAGAGGCAGGCAGATTTCTGAGTTTGAGGCCAGCCTGGTCTACAGAGTAAGTTCCAGGACAGCCAGGATACACAGAGAAATCCTGTCTCAAAAAAACCAAACCAAACCAAAACAAAACAAAACAAAAAAAACAACAAAGAATTATTACAACAACGTTTACTTGTCTTCCTCATTTATGAGAATTTCCTTAGGCATTATACAAAACTCTTGTTTTGTATAATAATATATTTTATAATATATATATTGTATATATATTGTATAATAATATATTTGTATATAATAATGTATAATGCCACGGCTCGTCTACAGTTCATTTATTGAGTAACATTGGCCCTTTCCTACAGTTCAAATGGAATTTACGAATTCTCTTCCCGTTTTGTAAACTCATTCTTTCAGAGTAAATAAGGAAGTTGTATTAGTCAGGGTTCTCTAGAGTCACAGAACTTATGGGTAGTTGTAAAGGAATTTGTTGATGACTTACAGATTTTAGTCCAACTCCCAACAATGGTCAGCAGCAGCTGTGAATGGAGGTCCAAGCAGTTGCTCAGTCCCACAGGGCAAGCAGGCAAAGGATAGAGAGCAAATCTTCCTTCTTCCAATGTCCTTAAGTAGGTCTCCAGTAGAAGGTGTGGCCCAGATTAAAGGTGTGTACCACCACATGCCTGGATCCGGGACTTGCTTTGTCCCAGATGACCTTGAACTCAGAGATCTCCTTGCCTTACTCTCCTGGGATTCATAGCTACTGTGCCTCAAGATCTCCATGCCAAGGTCCAGATCAGAAACTTGTGTCTTTCAGCCTCCATCTTAGGGTGACAGGTGAGCCTTCCAATTCTGGATTGTAGTACATTCCAGATATAGTCACTTTGACAACCAGGAAGAGCCACTACAGAAGTGTTGTATGGACTCCAACTAGAGAAGACCTGAGAGGAATACTAACATGACTGTCCTATTTACTGGCTGTCCTGCACGTGACAGGATACACACTTTCTCATCTCAGACAGTAAGATGATGATGGCAATCAGCACTTGTCCTTTTAGCGGAAGGCATATAGCTTGTGACGTCACATCTTGTTAACACATTCGAGCATGTGTTACGTGGCAGATGTAGTTCTAAGCATTTACACCTTAGTCCTCACAGCCACTGTGTGGAGACAGATACTTTTTTTTTTCAAGACAGGGTTTCTCTGTGTAGCCCTGGCTGTCCTGGAACTCACTCTGTAGACCAGGCTGGCCTCAAACTCAGAAATCCACCTGCCTCTGCCTCCCAAGTGCTGGGATTAAAGGCGTGCGCCACCACTGCCCGGCTGAGACAGATACTATTAATCTCAAGTTTTATTTTTTATATTTTATTTTGTTTTTATTTGTATGTCTGTATTGCATGCCTTGTGTATGCAGGTGCTCAAGGAAGCCAACAGAAGGAGTGGGACCTCTTGATGCTGGAGTCGCAGGCAGTTGGGAGCCACCTGACAAGGTTCCTCTGGAGGAGTAGTAAGGACATAGGACATCTCTCCAGCTCTGTTCTTTTTTATAGATGAAGAGTCTGGAGTTCATAGATGTCAAGTAACAGATACCTGCTTCATAATTATAGTCTACTCTTAGGAGTGCTGTCAGCCCTGCACTCTCATGCAGGTCCATTACGACAGGTGACATTACAGAACTGTGCTATGAACTCAGTTCTTTCTATAAACATGCTCAGAAGCCTTTTTTTTTTCACGACGTTGATTTTTTTTCATTTTCCACTTTGTTGTTGTTTTGTTTACACATCTTCCCACTCTTTTTGTTTACAGACGCAGAGTCTGCTAGGTACCCCAGGCTAGCCCCTCCTGTCTCAGCTGGGATTTCACTGAACCACCAGTCTTCGCCACTGCCGCCCCTTTCTTTCGGTCGCTGGAAGTGCTTGCAGGAATATGGGAATGGTACACCTTCAACCTTCATTGTCTTTTCCCATGTGTCCCACTGTAGGGAAAACTCAAGAGCTAGCATCTCCATCACTTTACTCTCACAGATGAAGACACCGACTCTAAACTCATTCATTGCTCAGAAGGGAAGCAGGAAATTGGTAGTCTGGACTCTCTAAAGAATCTCTAAATCTCTAAAGAATCTAGTCTTTAGTAACCATATTTGTTCATCAGCCTCTGTGTAATGCCTTCTCCACTGTCACTCTACAGAAATGCCTACCAGTGTCTCCGTTGGGTTGGTCAGAACTCTCTAAAGGAAGAGAAGTGATCGAGGGAATATATATTATATTTCTATATATAAATATATTATAAATCAGTGAATCAAGATATATGTATGGATATATACATGGATATATATTATAGATCAGTGAATGACTATACATACATATATACATGCATACATGCACATATACATACACACACACACACATATGTACTGGCTAGTTTTGTATGACAAGTTGACACAAGCTGGAGTTATCACAGAGAAAGGAGCTTCAGGTGAGGAAATGCCTCCATGAGGTCCACCTGTAAGGCATTTTCTCAATTAGTGATCAAGGGGGTAGGGCCCTGTCTTAGTCAGGGTTTCTACTCCTGCACAAACATCATGACCAAGAAGCAAGTTGGGGAGGAAAGGGTTTATTGAGCTTACTTCCACATTGCTGTTGATCACCAGAGGAAGTCAGGACTGGAACTCAGGCAGGTCAGGAAGCAGGAGCTGATGCAGAGGCCATGGAGGGATGTCCTTTATTGGCTTGTTTCTCCTGGCTTGCTCAGCCTGCTCTTTTATAGAACTCAAGACTTCCAGCCCAGGGATGGCACCACCCACAA
>NW_022196910.1:48748849-48751030 GCF_008632895.1 Mastomys coucha
GAGCTGATGCAGAGGCCATGGAGGGATGTTTCTTACTGGCTTGCTTCCCCTGGCTTGCTCAGCCTGCCACATGGGGCAATTGAGAAAATGCCCCACAGCTAGATCTCATGGAGGCACTTCCCCAACTGAAACTCCCTTCTCTGTGATAACTCCAGCCGGTGTCAAGATGACACACAAAACCAGCCAGTACAGGCCCCTTGTGGGTGGTGCCATCCCTGGGCTGGTAGTCTTGGGTTCTATAAGAAAGGAAGCTGAGCAAGCCAGGGGAAGCAAGCCAGTTAAGAACATCCCTTCATGGCCTCTGCATCAGCTCCTGCTTCCTGACCTGCTTGAGTTCCAGTCCTGACTTCCTTTGATGATGAACAACAATGGGGAAAGTGTAAGCTGAATAAACCCTTTCCTCCTACGTGTATGTATATATACATATATACATATATACATATATACATATACATATATGAAGGGGGATTTATTAGAGTGGCTTATGGGCTGTGGTCCAGGTCATCCAATAATGGCTGTCTCCATCATAAAAGCCAAGAATCCAGAAGCTGGATGTCCCAGCAGCCCCAATCTGGTGCTGAAGTCACTGGGAGTGCCTAGAGAGCTGCTGGTTTTCAGCCTACCTAGGAATAGCAAAGAAGTAGGTTCTAATACCAGAGAAGGAATGTCTCAGCAATAGGATAAAATTAACTTCCTAGCAAGAGTGAAGTCAAGTAGGCAAAAAAGCAAAAGCTTCCCTCTTCCATGTCCTTTCATGTGGGCTGTCACCAAAAGGGTGTGGCCCAGATTTTGTGTGGCTCTTCCCAACCTCAAATGATGCAGTCAAGAAAATCCTTCACAGGCTGCCTGCGTTTAGGTGATTCCAGGTCAGTCCCAAGACACCCAGCTTTCCTAATGGAGACATTTCTTTCAGCTGCTCTGTGGCTGTTTCTCTCACCCTTGAGATTCTCTTTGCTCTTGATGTCTGGTGCTATGATCCTTTTCCTCTTTCTTCTTTGACTTTTCCACTTTGTTTTCTTCAGCCACACTCCTAACTGCTCTCTTATTCCTGTCCTCGGGGCTACCCTGGAGTCATTTGATTTTCTTTTGTAGATCCAAGCCTCTTTCAGTGGTTACCCATTTCTGTAGCTTCAGCACTTGGTGCTATGCTAACTCCCTACAGTTGGTTCTATGCTTTTGGGTTGTTTTGTTTTTGTTTTGTTTTGTGACAACACCTCACTTGGTAGGACGGGCTGTCCTAGAACTTTCTGTGTAGCCTTTGCTGGCCCTGAACCCATCATGACCCTATCCCTGTTCTTCTGTTTCCCAAGTTCTGGGATTACAGGCATCAGCCACTGTGCGGGACACCAGTGCTATAGGCTAGTTCTAAAAGTTCTGCACCTACAATGTAAGATCTGCTCTTCCCAAATGCGCATGCAAGAACTCTAATTTCACCATGATGGTATCTGGAGGCAGGGCTTTGGGAAGGTAATTATATTATATTATAAGGGTGGATGTATATAATATATATATTACAATATATAATGTATTATATAATATATAATATATATTATGTACAATATAGTGTATATATTATACATACATATATGTATATCTAATATATAAATATATATATATGCACATATATATAAAGATCCATTTCCTTTCACCACTGGAGGTTATAAGAAAACAAATATGGTCAGGCGGTGGTGGTGCATGCCTTTAGCTCCAGCGCTCAGGAGGCAGAGGCAGGCAGATCTCTTGAGTTTGAGGCCAGCCTGGTCTACAGAGCCAGTTCCAGGACAGCAGGGGCTACACAGAGAAACCCTGTCTCAAAAAAAAAAAAAAAAAAAAAAGAAAGGAAGGAAGGAAAGAAGGAAGAAAAGGGAAGGGAAGGGAAGGAGAGTAAAGAAAGGAACTCTGCTTACCAAAAGGAGTCCCTCCACAGACACTAATCTTGTATTTGCAAACTCCAGAACTTCAAGAAACCTGTTTATTATTTAAATCTTTCAGTCCTCAGCAGTTTGCTATGGCAGCCCAACATGACTAAAGCAATGTCTAATATCTAAGTTGGCTTCTCCACAAACTGTATCTTCATGTAGTGGCTGCCTGGTAGCTCTTTCTCCCTCTGAATGTCCCAGCACATCACAAGACCATGGCAGTCATCCTTCCTATTGTTGCTAACTTTTTTTTTTTTTTTAA
>NW_022196910.1:48751049-48811801 GCF_008632895.1 Mastomys coucha
AAAAAAAAAAAAAAAAAAGATTCATTTATTATTATATGTAAATACACTGTAGGTGTTGTTAGACACACTAGAAGTGAGTGTCAGATCTCATTATAGATGGCTGTGAACCACCATATGGTTGCTGGAAATTGAACTCAGGACCTCTGGAAGAACAGTCAGTGCTCTTAACCACTGAGCTATCTCTCTAGCCCTTGTTGCTAATTTTTTTTTGTTTGTTTGTTTTTCAAGACAGGGTTTCTCTGGCTGCCCTGGCTGTCCTGGAACTCACTCTGTAGACCAGGCTGGCCTTGAACTCAGAAATCTGCTTGCCTCTGCTTCTTAAGTGCTGGGATTAAAGGTGTGTGCCACCACTGTCCGGCACTAAATTTTATATTACACATTTTATTCATTTCTTGTGTGTAGGTAGGGTGCCCACATAGGGAAGTCAGGGGACAGCTTCCAGGAGTTAGTTCTCTCTTTATGCTAAGTAGATTCTAGGGACTAAACCCTGGCCATTAAGCTTGGAGATTGATGTTCTTACCCACACACCATCTTTCATGACCCTTTATGGTTATTTTTCTTCACAGTCAATAACACAGTTCTGGATTTCTGTGTCATGGTTCCCCTCTTCCACTTTTTAAAATTTAAATTTTGATATTTTAAAAATTTAATATATGTGGATGTTTTGCTTGCATGTGTGTCTGTGCATCACACACACACCCTTGGATGCCAGAAGAGGGCATTAGATCTCCTAGAAGTAGAGTCACAGATGGCTGTGAGCCACTATGTAGGTGCTGGGAATCAAACCCAGGCCCTCTGGAAGAGCGTCAAGTGTCTTTAATCACTGAGCTATCTCTCCTGCCCATTTCCTGTTTTGTTGAGACAGTCTTATGTCGCCAAGCCTCTAACTTGCTATCTAGTAAGGGATAACTTTGAAGTTTTGATTCTCCTGATTCTGCATTCACAATGTTAAGAGCACCATACCTAGCTTTGGCTTCTATTGCTTCTCAGTCCCCAAAAATGGTTTCTTTGTGTGGCCCTGGCTGTCCTGGAATTTATTCTGTAGACCAGGCTGGCCTCAAATTCAGAGATCTGCCTGCCTCCCGAGTGCTGGGATGAAAGTGCCTTTAGAGCCATCCATTCCGTATTGCTAATGTTTCTATTACACACTTTCTCTATTTCTTGTGTGCAGGTAGTGTGTTCACATAGGGAAATATAATATACTTTATATTAGACCCTCAAAGCTTCTCTTGAACTTCAAAAAAAAAAAAAGAAAGAAATAGATCTGTTATGTGAAATGGGTATCTTTAGGTGCTACGATTTGGGGTGACTTTGTTTTCTTCTAAATTTTTAGGATATAAGAATATTCTGTACTTTGTATGTTTCATAATAAAACTTTTAAAAAGTGACTCCAAAGAAAGGAATAAAAGAAAGCCATAATTACCACTCTCCTTTAACCCTATGTTAGTCCCAGTATCTAAGAGGAAGAGTCAGGCCCATCTCTTTGAGTTCGAGGCCAGTGTGGTCTACAGAGTGAGATCCTGGCTCACACTAGGGGCGGGGTTGCTTGCAGCTGTGCTCACTCCTGAGCACTGACTGAACTGACGCCATCTTGAAGCCTTCCAGATTGTCTAATTATTCCTTTGTAGTGTCTTGCTTTTTAACCTCTTTCCTCATTAACACACTTTTATGATTTCACTTTGTATTAAATTTTCATGGTTGTCTTATGTATTAGTGTGTTGGCCAGGACTTTTGTTATTGTTTTATTTTGAGACAGGGTAGACCCATCTGGCCTGAACTCACAGAGATTTGCCTGCCTCTGCCTCCCAAGAGCTAGGACTAAAGGAGCACCCCACCACACCCAGATACTTTTTAAAAAATGGATATTTTTGTTTCTTGAGACTGGATTTCAGGTAGCCTAGGCTAGCCTGAAATTTCCTGAGTGGCTGAGGCTGTTAGAGAGCTCCACATCCTCTTGACTCTGCCTATCAAGGGAGATAATGGGTAGACGCCACCCTCCACAAATGCAATAGCTAGTTCTTTTTTTAAAAAAATTTTAATTTATTTTTTATTATATATATATGACAAGTACACTGTAGCTGTCTTCAGACACACCAGAAGAGGGCATCAGATCTCATTACAGATGGTTGTGAGCCACCATGTGGTTGCTGGGATTTGAACTTAGGACCTTCAGAAGAGCAGTCCGTGCTCTTAACAGCTGAGCCATCTCTCCAGCCCAGTAGTTAGTTCTTAAGGACTGAAAGAAGTATTCAGATTCTGTTTTTGTATAATACCCTTTCAGTAAACATTTGCAAAAAATATATTGAATTGAACTAAAAATAACAGAGTCATATGCTTCTAAACACTGAATTCTGTGTTGAGTTCTCTGCCTAGTAAGCTTCCTATCGACATTTGTTAAGCTTAATGCCAGTGGGCTTCTTGGCTGGAAAAGAAGTGGAGAGGAGGGCTGGATAAATGGCTCAGCCGTTAAGAGCACGGACTGCTCTTCTGAAGGTCCTGAGTTCAAATCCCAGCAACCACATGGTGGCTCACAACCATCTGTAATGAGATCTGATGCCCTCTTCTGGTGTGTCTGTAGACAGTTACAGTGTATTTACATATAGTAATAAATAAATCTTTGGCTCAGAATGAGCAGGGCCTGGAGGGAGTGGGGCAGGAGTGAGCAGAGGTCCTGAGTTTAATTCCCATCAACCATCTGTACAGCTACAGTGTATTCATATACATAAAATGAATAAATAAATATTAAAAAAAAAGTTGAGAGGATGTGGTGAGTTGGTAGGACTCTTGTCTAGCATGCACTAAGCCTTAGTGAGGTTTGATCCCACCATGATATAAAACCACAAACTATGATATAAAACTGTAACTAATAACTAAACTATGCTTCATGGCACGTTTCCTGCAACCCCAGCACTCTGGGAGCGGATGTAGGAAGATTAGGAGTTCCAGACCCTTGAAAGAAAAGGCTAGAAAGTAGGGCAGGCATGCGGTCTTACATTTTTCATTACACTTTTTTTTTTTAAGTTTTAAACATTTATTTAAAATTTTATATTATGTAAGTGCCTGGTGCATATGGCTGTCAAAAATGGATGATGGATCCCCTGGAATTGGACTTAGAATGCTTGTAAGTTACTGTAGTGGTTTGAATATGCTTGGCCCATAGGGAGTGGTATTGTTAGGAGGTGTGGCCTTGTTGGAGGAAGTGTGTCACTGTGGGGGTGGGCTTTGAAGTTCTGCCCAGTGGGGAAGAGTCAGTTTTCTCCTGGCTGTAGTCAGATCCTCCTGCGCCTTGCCTGCCTGGAAGCTACCATGCTCCTGTCTTGATGATAATAGACTGAACTTCTCAACCTGCAAGCCAGCCCCAATTAAATATTGTCCTTTATGGGCTGGCAAGATGGCTCAGCGGGTAAGAGCACTGATTGCTCTTCCGAAGGTCCTGAGTTCAAATCCCAGCAACCACATGGTGGCTCACAACCACCCATAATGAAGATCTGATGCCCTCTTCTGGTGTGTCTGAAGACAGCTACAGTGAATTAGGCTGGAGCTAGTGGGGGTCGGAGTGAACAGGGCCAGAGCGAGTGGGGGGTGTCCTGAGTTCAATTCCCAACAGCCACATGATGGCTCATGGCCTTCTGTCCAGTACAGTGTACTCATACACATAAAAAAATATAAATAAATCTTTTAAAAAATATTGTCCTTTATAAGAGTTGCCTTTGTCATGGTATCTCTTCACAGCAATGGAAACCCTAACTAAGACAGTTACCATGTGGATGCTACAAATCAAACCCAAGTTCTCTGCAAGAATAAGTGCTCTAAATTGCTAAGCTGTCTCCAGCTCCTCCCTTTTCATTATATATTCTAACTTAGCATGGAAGTCTGGGTAGGGGATAATAAAGGATTGACTGGTTACTCTGTGTGTGTGTGTTTCATGTGTCTGCAGCGCATACATGAGGAGGTGGGGTGCATACCTCTGTGTGCTCAAGTATGGGGATGAGGGGGTGTCGGGTGTCTTCCTTCTCATTCCCCATCATAGTTATTGCCTGGAGTTAAGGTCTTTCTGAACTGGTTGGCCACTCAGCCCTCTTGATCCCCTTTCTTCTCCTCCTAAATGTTGGGGTTACAGGTGTGGTTCACTCATTAAAAGCTATATGTAGCTTTTAAAAAGATTTCATTTTATTATTTTATGTGTGTGGCTGTTTTCTTCTTATATATCTGTGCACCGGGTGTGTGCCTGGTGCTCTCAGAGGCTTTGGATCCTCTGGAACTTTCAGATGTCTGAGAGCTGTGCTGTGGGTGGTGGGAACGGAACTCCAACCCTCCAGAAGTGCAGCAAGGCGGGTGCTCTTAGCCACTGGGCTGCCTTCTAGTCCAGCACTGACTTCTTAGCACTGACTTCCTGGATGGTCAGACTCAGGTCCTTATGTTAGCACAGAAGCGCTCTACACACTAAGCCAGCTCCTTGGCCCCAGAAAAGGTTTTTTTATTTGTTTTTTATCTTTTAATCCATTTGTGGTTTTTTTCCTTTTATTGAAAATGGATTTTTCCCATGAAATATATTGATTAGGGTTTCCCCTACCCTTCCTGATTCTTGCCTACTTCCCCTCCCATCCAGACCCACTCCCTTTTTATCTTTTTAGAAAACAGTCCTCTAAGAAGAATTAATAAAATAAGACACAATGAGGTAAAGCAAAAATGAAAAAAATGAAAAAAATCAGAATGGGTCAAAACAGAAGAAAAATAGCCAAAGAAAAGGCATAAGAAACTCATGAATTCAGAGACACACATGTTTGTACACATAGAAATCCCATAGAAATGAAAAAAAAAAAGCCATAATGTATAATACAAAAGATCTGTAGGTTAAACAAATTCTCTGGTTCAACATTAAGGGATAAAGGAAGCTCTAAAGGTGCTGTTGACTTCATTTTCTATTGGCATCTACTGCTGGGCATGGACCTACCTTTAAGGGTAGTTGTTCCCCCAGTGAGATACCCTTGGAGAAAACTTTTCAAGTGGTTATCTGTGGTGAAGATAACTTCCGGGTTAGGGATGGGGGCATGTATCCACTTCTCCTTTCAGCTCTAGGAGCCCATCTGGTGCAGACCCATGCAGGCCTTGAGCATGCTGCCTCTGCCTGTGAGTTCATATGTATACCAGTCCTGCTGTGTCCAGAAGGCCTTGTTTCTGTGGTGTTTGCCATCCCCTCTGGCTATTACAAGTCTTTCTGCTTCCACTCTTCAGGGTTCCCTGAGTCCTGAGGGGAGGAGGGATTTGATGGAAAGGTCCCAAGGCTGAGTGTTCCAAGGGTCCCTCGCTCTGCATGCATCCAGAAAATGTTTTTAATTGATAGCATTTGTATATTTCCTTATATTTTGTAGACTTCTGTGTGTTATCTGATTGTTAACTTATAGATATTTAAATGAACAGTATCCATTAATTCTAAATAGAATAATTAAGAGCTTCTTAAAGCAGTCCCACTTTTGTTTATCATTTTTAAAATGTTATGTGTATGTGTGTTTTGTCTGCATGTATGTAAGGGCACCATTCATGTACAGTGCCCACACAGGTCTAAAGAGCACACTGGATTTCCCCCCGGAGTTACACTTGTGAGTCACCATGTGCTTACCACCTCTCCAGTGCCATCTGTCACCCTGTGAAGTTCAGATTTTACTCACATACCACAGATTTCAAGTGTATATGTGTACTGTCTGCCTTTAGTTTTAGTTTGAGTAAATGAGACCTATCAAAAACTAATAAGAAAATTAAAGCAACTTAGAGATCCCTAGACCTGTTAATAATCACCTTGAGTTGGACGCTTTTACTTTATAACTTGAAAATAAAAACAAAACGCTGTTCTTGCGAATGAATGATATGGCTTCGGGGAACAGCCCCTGACTGTTCTGTGTGAGGTTGGACTCCCAGCAACAAAAATAAACAGACTCAAATAAATGAATTTAAAATGCTGTTCTTGACTGCGTACGATGTCTTTGTATTAGACTCTCATCTTTGGTCTGAAGCCAAAAAAGCTTAGCTCAGTGTTCCAGGAGTAACTTCAACTTGATACTTTGTAAGGAAGGGGATACTGACAGGACATCAACACGTGCCTGTGGAGGTTACTCTACTTAAGATTTAATTCATTTGTGCCATGCCTGTGTGTGGTGTCCGAGCCTGCACCTGTGTGTGCTCAAAGGCCAGAGGAGGATGTCAGATCCCTTGGAACCAGGAGCTTCAGAAGTTAGTGGGATTCCTGCTCTGTATCAATGCTGGTCTCTGAACTCTGGTCTTTATAATTTTGTAACAAATCTCTTAACTGCTGAGCCATCCTTCTAGCCCTTGTTCTTCAAATAGTATTTACTGTTAGGTACTTGTTTTTTTGGTGTGTGTGTGTATGTGTGTGTATGGCTGTGTGTGTGCGCGTGTGCTTGCGTTTGAAAGACAGGGTCTCTCAATGTAAGCCTGTCTGCCCTAGAACTCCGTACGTAGTATGTAGACCAGGCCAGTCTTGAACTCACAGAAATCTGCCTGCCACTGTCTCTTGAGTGTTGAGGTTAAAGGCATGGGGCACCACACCTGCATGGCACATGAATCTTTTGTCTTTGTTGTGTTTTCTTGAGACAGTCTCTTTCTGTAGGCCAGGCTATTCTTGAGTTTGTAGCAATCCTCCAGCCTCTGCTTACCAAGTGTAGGCAGTGGACAGTTACAGGCACATGCCATCAAGCCTGGTCTTTCATTTCTTGATCTTGTACTTCTTTTGAATCAAATCCTTTACCACAGTCTCACTCAACCCTGTCTTTAAATTCATTCTAAGCATTGCTGGTCATGATGATGCTCTGCTGGTCATGATGCTCTGCTGGTCATGATGATGCTTTGGTATTGCTCTCATTAATGGACAGGGAAACTGAGGTGTTGCGTGTTGGGGGTTCAGGAATCACCTCACAAACCACATAAACACCGATCTCAGTCAGACAGGGAGAATTTATTGAGCAAATATCCCAGGACTGATCAATCAGGACCACAGTCCAGATTCAGGAACTGAACTGTGATCAGTTAAGGTCTTACAGGGCTTCAGGGCTTTTAAAGCTTGAGATTTACAAACAACTATGTTAAATAATTCCACTAATCAGGATTTAGGAATAGGGTGATTTCCTTAGAAACATGTGGTTGTTGTACACTTACCCTGATCCCATTGGTTGGGGTTTTCAACTGTGGCAAGGGACTCGACTTGTCTAATATTCATCTTGTAACTTGTCTATACAAGGATAGCACTTGTCTGTCATGTCTTAACTTGCCAACCAGAATGTCAGCTACCCACATATGTGTCTCTTTCTGCCAAGTAGGGTGTCAGTTCCCATGGAGGTCTTGGGAACTTAAATTTTACTTGATCACTGCTCAAAATGGAAGTCTTATTAAAAATAGTTTCTTATATTGGTGCAGGAGTCTCTCTTATTTGAGGTCCATCCCAGGGACAACTTATAAAAGCAAATACCATAAAAGCTTACACACAGGTGTAGGAAGTACTGCTGGGTGGTTGATTGTGGTCCAGTCTTATTGTGGATAACTATACAAAAGCAGTTCTACTGACTTCTATCGTGATTGGTTCCCAAGGGCACAGATCATAACAGACTATGTAATCAACTTGGGCATGAGAAAGTTTCCCTCCAATGGCAGGCTAGTCAAGTAACAGTTACCTTGCTTAACATTCCACCTAGTCCTTAACATTGAGTGACTTTCAAGGTCATTTACCACTGAGTTGGAGGACGAGAACTTGAACTCAGTTCACCTGCTTTCACAACATTATGCTCATAAATCCTATTCTTTCAAATTAATTCAGTCTACTAACCCTGGACTCAAAACTCACCACTCTGTTGGATGGAAGTCAATGACATGCCTTTTGAGGTTAGCACCACACAAGTAACCCTCCATTATTTTGGTGGAAGTGGCTATCAAATGCTTGATCACTCAGAATCTATTGTGCTAGAAGTCTTTAGAGTTTGGATAGGGTTATCTCGGGTGGATTTGGGTTAGCTACCTCTGGAAAGATATGAAAAACATTGGGGAACAAGAACATGTCAGTGTCTGTACTGCTCTCTGGCCCTCACTTCTCTCTTTGGCTGGCCAAGGCAAGTGTTAGTAGTTGCATTTTACATGTGATGAGACTTAGGCTCAGAAAAGTTAAGTGATATTTTTTTTTCCCTAAAAATCTCACAGATAGTGAACAATGGTGTTAGTACTAATCCAATCCCCCTGGCTCCAAATCCAGTAATTTTTCTTTTGTGGTTGGTTAATTCCATCCCTGCCATCTGAACTTTGCTGTTTCCCTGGCGACAGAGTAGAATATGGAGTACCTGGAAACCATGACACTGCCTTCTCTGTGAGTCGACAAGCTTAGATGAGGTCATTAGCACCTTTGTTTTGTGCTTTATTTTAAGGTTTATTAAGGTTGGTGTCTTGGTCTTAATGAGCTTTTAAGCAAACACAGCGAGCGCAATACCATTTCTGGACATGCTTCGGGCATTCTGCTTGTCTTGGTCCCAGGAAGTGGATATAAAACCAGAAACCCAGAGATAGAACAGTGAGTGGTCTGAAGTCATGCTTTCCCCTTGGTCTTCATTTTCTATCTCTGATGTCACAGTTACAGTTATTTGTCACTGAGCTGCTGTGAGGGTGACTATCAGGCAGAGTTGAGGATCCTTGATTTTCTATTAGCTTAAAGTGGCAAAGGTCCTTTATTGATGAAGTTTGTAACCTATGTTGAGAACTACTTTTTATCAATCAGTTGAAAAGTCAGGTGGCAGTGCAAACACTGGGACACTCTGAGTGCTAGGCCATTTGAGATTCTGCCAGCAGGTGGCACTTCTTCCCCACTTCTAGCAACTACAGGCTAAGAAAAGAAACAATGTGTTCTATTTACCTATTAATGCTTTCTATTTAACTAGGCCTAAGCATTTCTCCTTCCCTGCTGTAGTAGGCTGTTCACTGATATCTGCTTATATACTCAAACACATACTCTTCTCCCACGATGAATTTGGAATTGTTTGCAATTCAGTTCATAATAGTAAACAATGAAAAGGAAGAATATAAATCACAGCAATGAACATCAGATTTTATTGAGGTCTGCTAATAAATAGAGGAATAATATAATTTCATTGTATCTTTTCCATGTATTTACTTTTGAGACAAGAGTTTTGCTGTGCAGTCCAGAACTCACTAGATTAACAAAGATAGACCACTGGCTTATGGCTTGTTGTCAGGCCCGTCTCTGGAATGCTGGCCTACAAATGTGGGCCAGCTCCATCCACAGGTCTTTACATGAGTGGGAAGGGGGAAAAAGATGGCCTTTCCAGGACTTGAAATAAAAATAGAAGTGCACACCTAGAGCAAGTATCTGTTCTGCTTCTCATCTCGCCAACCTAACAGACCGCGTTATTCCTGGCCCCCTCGCAAACGCGAAGCAACACCTCAAAATTGCTCTGCATCTCTAAGACTACATAATACACAATATTCAAGCTTCGGTTTCCAGAGGGCGCTTCCACCCGACATTCATTTTCTGCGTCGTTCTAGGCATTGGGGACGCGCAGGCGCATGGCTTGGATGGTCTGAGTTACCCAAACCATTTGTAAGGGTCCTTGGAGACTCATGCCTCTAAGACAAAGCTTGAAAGTCACAGCAGGCAATGTTATGGTAATTATAGGATTCTCAACTCGGTAAAATCCCATCGGTTTCAAGTTTCTCTTTTACAGAAAATCAGATTAAAATTGGCCTCCCTTATCAATGGAGTTTGTATGGGTCCATGCAGCCCAGTAGCTGAAAAGAGGCCCTAACTATTCCTTCCCAGACTCTTGAGTACTTCTTGGTGCCCAACAACTCCTAGAGTAAGACTTTCGTCTTGCTCCGCCCATAACTGTGCGAGTGAGTCAAGATTAGGGGCGGAACTGGGCGGGGCAGGGGGCTCGGGAAACCGGACTCTGGAGCGGGTTCCAGAAGGTGGGGACTGCCTCCCGGCGCCCGGACACAGTGGTGGCAGAGGCGGCAGGCGTGCGTCTTTGTGGCGCGCGCGGGTTCCACTGGGTGTCGTGGAGTCGCAGCCACCCGGTGTACCCTGCCTGGCCGCGGGTGTCACATGGCCAGCCCCGCGCAATCCGGCTTCCCGGGGCGCACGAACAGCCGTCTGGACGCCTTCCTGCGGCGGCACCTGCCTCCGGAGGTATACGACGCAGTCCGCGCCTACGAGCCGTGCATCGTGGTGTCGGACGCCGAGAAGCACAGGTTCAAGTACGTGGTGCTCAGCGACAGGCTCATCTACCTGACCGAGAACCCGCCCAAGTCCATCCGGCAGGTCGTGGCTCTGCGGGACGTCGTGGCCATTGACCTGGTGAGGATCGCGGGTGGGCAGGCTCCTTCCTAAGCTCTTGCATCCCACTGCAGCGTCGGAGGAAGGAGGAACACCTTCCCTATCCCGCCCCGGACTTCCCCATCTCTTGTTAGTGAAAGCAGCTGTGCGGAAAAGCTGGGGCTTGATGTAGAATTTCAAAGAAACGCGTTCTCCCGTTCTCCTGTTTAGCCTCTGCTCCCAACACTGGGCAACAGGTTTGATAACCTGTCCCCCTATAGAGACACGCCACTTGTTCATTAAGCACCTACTCTGTGCTGGTACTGTGCTGCACCTCTTCTGCAGCTTGTATGGGAGGAACTGGCGACCACCCCTGTGCAAGCAAACACTGCAGCGCTTTGTTTACTTTCTTGCCGCTCATGAGTAGTCCACTGTGACTGGGCCAGAATAAGTGCGTGAATGAATGAATTTGTGTAATGTGCACAGGACCCGTGCGTCTCTCAGGCTGGCCACTTAGTCCAAACGGAGCGGGGAAGCTTCCTGGAAGGAGTGTCATCAGGATGGGGGGGTCTTAAGGAATACAATCTTGCCCCGGGTTTTAGAGAGGAGCCACCCATTCCCTCTCCTCTGGGAATAGATTGACTTTTTTTTAAGATGTTTTTTTATTTATTTTATGTGTATGAATATACTGTAGCTGTGCAGATGACCTTGAGCCATCATGTGTGTGGCTGCTGGGAATTGAACTCAGGACCTCTGCCGGCCCCACTTGTTCCTGTGTAATTCACTGTAGCTGTCTTCAGACACACCAGAAGAGGGCGTCAGATCGGGTGGTTGTGAGCCACCATGTGGTTGCTGGGATCCGAACTCAGGACCTTTGGAAGAGCAGTCAGTGCTCTTACCCACTGAGCCATCTCGCCAGCCCTAGATTGACTTTTTAAGAAGCAGCCAGCCTTCTCTCCTGTTTCTCCTCTGATTGATTGCCCCCAGGTCTCTTTGTCTGAGCTGCTTTCCAGGTGTTCCTTGTTCCTTTGGGACTTGTGTCTAGCCTTTACTCTCGCTTGCCTAAGTCTGTGTTGCCATGGGAGAAGTTGGTGAGGCTGTTGATGAAGCTGTTTTGCCCACAGAACAGTTACTTGGTTTTAACACATTTATAAGAAAGTAATAAAATTAAATAAGTTTTTTTTTTTTTTTTTAAATTCGACTCAGCGTTCCCTCTCAGCTGTGGCCATATTTGTTTCTTTAAAACTTTGATTACACATTTTATTTTATGTGCACGTGTATATTTGTGGGTGTGGGTGTGTATCATGGTGAGAATGTGGAGGTCTGAGGACAGCTTGTGTAGGTCAGTTCTCTCAGCTCTTGGGTCTTGGAGCTTGAACGCAGTGTTCAGGCTTGGCATTAAGTAAGCACCTTAGCTGCTGAGCCCCCCGGCTGGCTCTCTTTACTTTTTCCTTTTCTCTCCTCTCTTTCTTTTCTTTCTCCTTTGAGTAAAAGAAGTAAATCCTTGCCATTATTTCCACTCTTTTGAACTAATTAAAAATAAATTGCAGTGTGTGCACATGTATCCCAGAATCTTGTGCTAGACAAGTGCTCTACCAATGTAATGCCTTGCAGTCTGACCAAATGTGCTAGAAAGCTTTTTGCACCCAGCATTTTGTGTCTTTGGTGTAAATATTTGTTGTTTTGACAAAACTGTGATTTTTTTTGATGTTGCTATTCTTCCTCAAGAGACACAGTTGTATATCCTACTTTAAGGTGTCAGAAACAGAGCAGCACAGTAATAACCCTTCAGGTCCAGAAACCCAGAATCAATCCTGTGAGAAGTTTTATATCTACTTATACTTTAATGGACTGGTTTACCTTTCAGCAATTCAAGGGAGTTTTTTTGTTGTTGTTGAAGGGACGCTGGCCAACCTGAGTGTACTGAGCATGGCTCTAGCAGGCCCCTTTCCCCCATTCCCTCTGCCTTACTAAAAAACTATTAGATTACATTCCTAAAGCTAGCCCCCAAGGTCTCTTCCCTATTTGGCCAATTCCTCCTGCTGAGGCTGACTACCATGGTCCAGCAATCAAAAGCCCCCTTTTAGCTCACCTAATTAACATGCCCAATTAAAATGAAATGCCTTATCCTAACTCGGGGTTACCATTTTACCTTATAAACCACCATTTGCCCTTAGGCCACATATCTCTTCTCTCTATCCAGAGGCAGACCTTTGCCCCACTCTGGGACAAATTCACCTTCCCTTCTCCCTTGCCTCTCCCTCCACCCCCTCTCCCCTTTGGTCCCCTTCCTTTCTCCCTCTTCCTCCACCTCCTATCTTTGTGCCTTACTCCCACTCTCTGTCCCTCTGGGACAAATCTCTTTTGTGCTGGGAATTTGGTCTTGGGGGTCCTGAGCCAATACTTTTCTGTTCAGCTGTTTTTGTTTTTGAGACAAGTTTCTCTGTGTAGCCCTGGCTGTCCTGGAACTCATGCTTTAAACCAGGCAAACCTCTAACTCAGATCCACCTACATCTGCCTCCTGAGTGCTAGGACTAAAGGTGTGCACCACCAACCTATCTGTTGAATATTTGGAAGAATATTAATGTATGATGACTAAATTCAATTTCCTATTTTGAAAACAAAATGAGACAACTCCCCCAAAATGAACAACCAAAAAAAAAAAAAAAAAAAAAAAAAAAAAAAAAAAAAAGAAAAGAAAAAAACATCCAGAAGAATATGTAACATCTATATATATATGTTCCGCACAAATATAAGATTTAGATTTAAATATTTTTAATAGGCTTATGGTCCATCTTGTGAAATGCAGGTTATCTTTGGAAGGTTCCAAATCACTGGAATTTGTGACTATGTTATATCCCAAGGGAAATTCCTAATGTCACTTAACTGACTTTAAAGTAGTTTAGTAGCCATGCCTTTAATTCCAGTGCTTGGGAGGCAGAAGCAGGCGGATTTCTTGAGGCCAGCCTGGTCTACAGAGTGAGTTACAGGACAGCCAGGGCTATACAGAGAAACTCTGTCTCTAAAAACCAAACCAAACCAAACCAAATCAAACCAAACCAAACCAAACCAAACCAAACCAAACCAAACCAAACCAAACCAAAGTAGGAGTTTAGTAGGAAAACTAAACTTGGATCCCTGTGCACTCTTAATCTCTATGCCATTTCCTAGCTCCCAATTCCATTGGTTGTGTGAAAAGTTGGTCATCATGGAATCGCCTTACTTGTTACCAGTGTGACTTGTTAATATATAATACATAGAATTTTCTCCAAAAATAATTTTTTAAAAGAAAGGGTCTTGTAGCTGGTCTTTGCTACTTTGTGAACTCTTCTTTCTTCCACAAATTGCAACCAACAACAAAACAACCAATCAGCAACAACCAGCAGCCGATCATCCAAGCAGCTAACCCTCGTACCTCCCCAGTGTCCTAACATTTATGTACCCCCTGAAAAGTCCCCAAAACATCACATACTTGCAGAAACTATCTGCAGCTGGCAAAATCATGCCCCTGCTAGAGCAGGAGGCCATCACAGTCAGCAGCTATAAGCCCCAGATCCCACACCTATGATTAAAATGAAAACACATTCTTATAATATTTCTGTATTTTTATTTATTTATTTATTTATTTATTTATTTATTTATTTATTTATTGTTATGTGTAAGTACACTGTAGCTGTCTTCAGACACACCAGAAGAGGCCTTCAGGTCTCATTAGGGATGGTTGTGAGCCACCATGTGGTTGCTGGGATTTGAACTCAGGATCTTCAGAAGATCAGTCAGTGCTTTCCCACTGAGCCATCTTACTAGCCCTGTATTTTTAAAAGAAACCAAAATTCCAAAGATGTCACTGCATGGTCTCACTAATTAGCTCCGGAACTTGCTGTGTATGATTTGCTATTGTAGGCTGGCCTTCGATTCCAGACATCTGTCTGCCTCTGTCTCCCAAGTACACTGGTGCACACCACCATACCAGGTTGGAGTTTTCTAATTTTTAAGAATTTAGTACTTTTATTCATTCTTTGAGAACTTCATGCTCCCTAATTTCTTGTTTTATGTGTGGTCACCCTCTGACTGGTCATGGTTGTCATTTAGTTACATTATGTCACTGCGGGGGAGCTTGGAACCAGCCTTCCCTTTCATGAAGGCTAAACTAATGCCCTTTTTCCCAGGGTGCTCTCCTCTTTCTGGGCTGTTTCTTTAACATTCTTTCCTCTGTCCTCAGACCTCTCATCTTACTGTACAAGCTTGTCTTCTGGTTAGTTAACTTTCACTCGTCTCGAGTTCCATTTCTGCCTTTGTTCTTGGTCACTGGACTTGTGTAAGCCACAGAGCAAACTAGCCTTAATACGTCTGGCCCCCAGCTCTCCATGTTCACTATGTGGTAGGCTTATGTTAATCTAAGACAACAGTTATCAACCCGTGAGTCTCTCCACCTGTAATTCCCAACCCCTTGAGGAGATCAAATGACCCTTTGTCCCATATCAGATATCCTGCGTATCAGATTTTCATTATGATTTCTGACAGTAGCAAAATTACAGTCATGAAGTAGCTATGAAATAATTTTATATTTAGAGGTCACTGCAACCTGAGGAAGTATACTAAAGAGTTGCAGCTAATGGAAGAAGGTTTAGAAACACTGATCTAAGGCATGGTTACACTTTAGGCAAAATAATCAAAACCCTAAAAACTCAAGGAAACAAGAAAAGACAAAACAACAAAAACAAACCTATAAGACAGTTCATGAAATCTCATTTTCTCTTCTAAAGGAAAAAGGCTGGGGGTGGGATGGGGAGGTAGCAGCCATGAAAAGCTAGAAATCTATATGTTTTGCAAAAGGTATAAATTTGGACAGGGTGACATTTCCCTTTCAGAAAAAAAGTGTTAACGTGCACTTGACCTCTTAACAGGTGTTTGATATGGTGCATCTCAAAGTTTCCTTGAAAGCTTGGTCCTCCCTAAAGTGCTGATGTTTCATTGAAAGCTTTTGGAGGCGTTCTCTAGAGTTCTGTTCTTGTGTATACAACACTACAATTCATTAGAGTCTCTCTAAGGCTAGACATATATATATATATTTTTCAAGACAAGGTTTATCTGTGTAGCCCTGGCTATCCTGGAACTCACTCTGTAGACCAGGCTGGCCTGGAACTCAGAAATCCACCTGCCTCTGCCTCCCAAGTGCTGGGGTTAAAGGTGTGAATCTCCACTGCCCTGCTCACATTTTTTTCTTTACATTTATTTTTTATTTTTATTTATGTGTATGGATCCCCAGGAGGCCAGAAGAGGGTGTCAGAGTCCCTGGAGCTGGAGTTACAGGCCAGCTTCCTATGTGGGTACAGGGGACCAAACTTTGGTCTTCTGTAAGAGCCTCAGACACTCTTAAACTAACTCTCTAGCCCCTAGATAAACTAAAACAAAAAACAAAAGCCCCTAAATACAAAAAAGTATTACTTACATACAAATAAGTGTGTCAGTGTGTCTGTTTGTGTCTGTATGTCTGTGTATGTGTGTGTGCATGTATGTGTGTTAGTGCTTGTGTGTGTGCACATGTGTATGTGTGTGTGTGCTCATTTGTCTGTGTAGATGTTCGTGTATATACATGTGTGTAGAGTGCATGGACTTGTGTGTGCATAGGGCAGCCAGAAGGAAGCACTGAATGTCTTCCTCCATTACTTTCTATCTGTCTCTCTGAGATATGATCTCGTCTAGAACTAGGAGCTCACCTCTTAGCATGCTCTGGAGACCCTCATGTGTTAGGCAAGGTTTCATTCTTTTTCACAGCTATTGGAAAGGTCTCCTGACCCCATCCCCGCCTTGCCTCTCTTCCTTCTACTTTTTTCTCTCTCTGACCTCTGCTGGCATCTGTAGTCATGTGCTCATATACAACCACCCCCACACAACTACATATAATTAGAAGTAAAATAAATCTTTTGAAAGAAGAATAAAATAAGTGAAAAGGAAACAAAGTTAAAAAAAATTGTCTTGTTTAGAGAAACAAAAAGTACTTACTTTGCAATAACTTATCACAAAGTGATTTTCTTAGAGTGAAGTTTACTCATTACAACTCAGGGTTTGCTGGCTTCACTTTCTTAGAGTGAAGTTTACTCATTACAACTCAGGGTTTGCTGCATAATCTCTGATAGTGGGCTGTGGTGGTGTGAACGAAAATGGCCGCAACAGGCCTTCAGGCAGTGGCACGATTAGGAGATGTGGCCTTGTTGGAGGGAGTATGTTACTGGGCCTGGGCCTCGAGGTCTCAGATACCAAGCCAGGCCCAGTGTTTTACCCTCTTCCTGCTTCCCGCCAATCCAGATGTGGAAGTCTGGGCTACTTCTCCAGCACCATGTCTACCTGCATGCCACTATGCATCCTGCCACTGATGATTATAGACTAAACCTATGAACTGAAAGCCAGCCCCAATTAAATATTTTCCTTTATAAGAGTTGTGGTGGTCATGGCATCTCTTCACAGCAACAGAAACCGTAACTAAGTCAGGGGGACTGCATTCATGCTTTTTCTTGAACAATAAGTAAATAAGATTTTAAATTGGGTCAAACTCAAGCAAGGTAGCACATGTCTATAATCCCAGTGCTTGGAAGTGGAGGCAGGAAGGCTGAGATATGGCTTCGAGACCAGCATGAGCACAGGACTAGCTTGGACTAGACAGCAAGTTACTGTTTCAAACACAACATAACACAACAAAAATGTAAAAAAAGTGTATGGCTTAGGGTTGTATTTACTAATAGTAGGAGAAAACAGTGGTGGGAAGGACAGACACTAAGAGTGGTTGTTATCTCCAGGCAGAGAATGTGAGGCCAGGAAAAAGGATGTAAGAAGCTTACTGAAACTGTAGCAACACGGGGCTGTTCATTCAACTCCTGGTAATTTTCTTTCTCTTTCTTTTGTTTCTTTATTTATCATGGTCTGATCTCTTCTAGACAGCCTGTATGTCTCTTGGCAACGATTCCCAGTCCTTCTCTTTGGCTTCCTTCACTCTCTTGCCCAGAAGTTTAGCCTATTTTGCTCCGCCCCCTTGTTGTCTCTTCAGAGTGTCATGTCAGTGTTGGTGCTGCTATACATGGAGTGACAAGCTGCCCAAGCTTGGGTGCTTTGGTCCTGGGCTCCTTCTCTTTTTTCTTTAAGGGTTTTTCTGACAACATATTGGTGGATATAATCTTCTTTAGAGAGACTGAAAAAACTGGATTCTGCTAGTTCTTTTGGACCTGACCATCAAGGCACAGTAGCTTCTGTCTCAGGAATCAATCTCTCTCTCTCCTTTCTCCTCCTCCCCTTCTTCTTAACATACATACATACATACATGCATATATATATATATACACATACATACACATATATACATACATATAATAAACACATAATCTATACTATATATAAAATATATTATGTATAATACATTTATATTATAATTAATTAACTAATTTTGGTTTTGCAAGACAGGGTTTCTCTGTGTAGTTCTGGCTATTTTGGAACTCACTCTATAGACTATGCTGGCCTCGAGCTCACAGAGATCTGCCTGCTTGGATTAAAGGGATGTGCCACCACATCTGCTGCTGCTCCTACCTAAACTGACTCCTTCTTCTCCTCTTCTTCCTGCTTCTTCACCCCCCTCCTCCTCCTCCTCCTCTTCCTCCTCCTTGTCTTCCTCTTCCTCTCCTCCTCCTCCTCCTCTTCTTCCTCCTCCTCCTCCTCCTCCTCCTCCTCCTCCTCCTCCTCCTCCTCCTCCTCTTCTTCCTCCTCCTCCTCCTCCTCCTCCTCCTCCTCCTCCTCCTCCTCCTTCTTCTTCATTTATCATGATTTGATCTCTTCTGGACAGCCTGTATGTCTCTTGGCAACTATTCCCAGTCCTTTTCTTTGGACAATGTGCTTTTCAGTAAGTACTTCTAGAACCTGTAGTCCCTTGACAATTATAAATAATGACAAGAATAACCTTAAGCCATGTCATAGTGTGCTCTTAGTATAGACATGCCCTGAGCTCAGGATCTAGCACCAGCACCCTTGAAATAGTGTCCCCTTTAGGGTTAGGGTTGTGAATCAGTGGTAGACTGCCTAACTGGTATTTTTAAGCCAAAAACAAAAATCAATTTTAAGCTTTACAATATCAAGAATACAGAAAAGGGATGAACACACACATATACATACATGTGCACACATTCACACAATCACACTTAGCAAAATGCACCCTGAGGAAGTAGAATGATCCTAAAGATACGGGTTCTTGAAATAGTTATAACTGAGAATGGTAACATAATAACCACTATGATTTAAAAGGAAAGAAAAAAGCAAAATGGCAGAGAATCAGAGAAGCTTCAAGTGGGTAAAACCGGGGATGTAGTTCAGTTAGGCCAGTCTCGTTTGGGTGCTTTTTGTAGATGCTTAAGAAAATACATGTGGGAACTGGAGAAATGGCTCAGAAGTTAAGAGCACTGGCTGCTTTCCAGAGGTCCTGAGTTCATTTCCCAGCAACTACATGGTGGCTCACAACCATCTATAATGAGACCTGGTGCCCTCTTCTGGCCTGCAGGCATATAAGCAGGCAAAATGCTGTATACATAATAAACAAACAAACAAACAAATAAATAAATAAATAGATTAAAAATACATTTGATGAATTAAACAAATTAGAAAACAAATAATCAGTGGCTAGATAAGGGTAATTCTTTTTCTCCAGTTTTAAAATCTGATTAAAAACCCAAGACAAGGTTTTAAAACCATTATGAAGGAATCAGGTCATTATGGATTGACTTGCTCATATCAAGAATATGCTCTCCTTGCATTTTGTTTTTTTGTTATTTTTTTAAAAGATTTTATTTGTTTATGTTATGTGTATGAGTTCACTGTAGCTGTACAGATGGCCATGAGCCATCATGTGGCTGCTGGGAATTGAACCCAGTCCCGTCTGCTTGCTCCGGTGTATTATACTGTAGCTGTCTTCAGATGCACCAGAAGAGGGTGTCAGATCTCATTATGGGTGGTTGCAAGCCACCATGTGGTTGCTGGGATCCAAACTCAGGACCTTTAGAAGAGCAGTCAGTGCTCTTACCCGCTGAGCCATCTCGCTAGCCCTCTCCTTGCATTTTGAAAGTAGCACCTTAATAGTAAGATAAATCAATAGCAGTTGTCAATATAAATAAGATAAAATGACACAAATGCATAGATTCTTAATAGTTTAGTTTAGTCACTGGACCAAGAAGTACTATAAGATAAATACCATTTCTTCATAGTATATCATACTAACTTGAGACAGAAACAAATGGATACTCTGTCCCCTTCCAAGCACCCCTTGCCGCCATAATCAGAAATGAATGTTGTGTTGGGTAGAGCAGGATATGGCTCACAGTTGTATTGTAATGATTCTCATGAGTAGTCAGTGGTCATCAACGATGACAAATGTCAGTTGGTCATGGTATCATAAGAAAGGCAGTATCATATGCCCCTTAAGACGAGATGGAGGGTAGGAGGGGCTATACGGGTCATGCATTTGAAATAACTGAGCTGGAATTTATTAGCACAAATCTGCTAACCTCGGCACCGGCCTCTTTAACCACTGAGGATATAGCACGCAATCTCTCTACAAATGTTTGTGATATCTTTAGAAGGTTTGAGGGGTTGCAATAGGAAAAATGTAGTTACCTTGATAAGCAAATTATGTGGTTCTTAGGCATGAATTGCCAAAGTGGGAAGTGGTGAGGTTGGTGGCTGAATCCTATGGCTGAATTCCTTTGAAAATAGAATACCACTTTACATTTTATCCATCTCAATTTGGGGATTTTTTTTGTGTGTGTGTGTGATGAATTAAACAAATTAGAAAATAGGTATTTGTTGGCTCATCCTGTAATTTCAGCTACTTAAGGGACTTGGTTGTAGGGAATACAATTTCCAGGCCATCCTAGGCTGCATAAGATGCAACATCTCAAGAGCCAGGCAGTGGTGGCACATGCCTTTAATCCCAGCACTTGAGAGGCAGAGGCAGGCAGATTTCTGAGTTCGAGGTCAGCCTGGTCTACAGAGTGAGTTCCAGGACAGCCAGGGCTATACAGAGAAACCCTGTCTCAAAAAACAACAAAACAAAACAAAACAAAAAACAAACAACAACAACAACAAAAAATTGCCGGGCTGGTGAGATGGCTCTGTGGGTGAGACGGCTTTTCTGAAGGTCCTGAGTTCAAATCCCAGCAACCACATGGTGGCTCATAACCATCTGTAATGAGATCTGACACCCTCTTCTGGAGTGTCTGAAGACAGTTACAGTGTATTTATTTATAATAATAAATAAATCTTATATTTATTTATTATTATAGTGTCTGAAGACAGCTACAGTGTAGTTAACCTATAACTACACTGTAGCTGTCTTCAGACACACCAGAAGGGGGTGTCAGATTTCTTTACGGGTGGTTATGAGCTACCATGTGGTTGCTGGGATTTGAACTCAGGACCTTTGGAAGAGCTGTCAGTGCTCTTACCTGCTGAGCCACCTAGACAGCCCATAAATAAATCTTTGGACTGGAGTGAGCAGGGACTGAGCAAGCAGGGTCTAGCGGAGCAGAGAGTGAGCAGAGGTCCTAAAAATCAATTCTCAACAACCAGATGAAGGCTCACAACTATCTATACAGCTACAGTGTACTCATATACATAAAATAAATAAATAAATCTTTAAAAACAAAACCAAAAAACCCAAATTGCCAAGAAGCAATAAAAACTCCTTTTAAACTCCTCCATACCGTACCTCTCTGTGAAAGGTTTTGGCCTCTTGCTGTTGGTGACAGCCAAAGCCATGCTTAGTTGGAAGCCTCTGGGTGAGAAGCTGCATCCTTTACACAGGACCAAGACTTGAATTTGTTTTTTCCTTTACTCTTTCTTAGCTGTGGGTCTTGGCTATGTGGCAATGATTGGAGTTAGTCTGAGAGGGTCATCTATATTTCAATGGGCACACCCCCATTCACAAAACCAGAGATTCTTTTTGGAACATGTGAGTGGATTGGGTTATGCTAGCAATTTTCAGAGGTTTCAAAAATAGCTTCCTTAGGGATTGCTACTCTGAAGCCCAAGCAGAGTATAATGGAAAAAAAACACCTGCTAGGGATACAGTGAGCTTTTTAATTACACACTGGGTAGACCTGCCAAGTTCCAAACATAAAAATAGCTTCTACTTTGGGTTAAGCTCTGGATGGCGTAATGCACGTAATTGCTAGCACAATTGCTGGCACAAGCCATTTTGGAGGGAATCTACTTAGATGTCTCCATATTTTGGACATTTTATCGGTATATTCCATTCTTTGGAATTGTGGTTTCTCCATCTTTATATTCTCTTAGAAATACTCTTGAGTAGGTATTTAATTAAGCTGTAATTAATTAATTTCTTTCTTTCCCTGTTGCAGGGAGGGTTAAGGTTTACTGTGTACAGAGGATGTTAAATCCTGAAAGGAAGTTGATCCATGTTGAACAGCTTAGGTTTTTCTGAGCCTAATGTCACTTTAGATGAATGAATCCTTTAATGTGGCCTAGTTCATCTATAGTCCTCTACCATGGACACTTCTATTAATTGGGTGGTCCATTTTGTATGGTCATCCCAGCAATATTTTGAAATTTCAGGAAGTGAAAATGCCTATTTTTTTATTATCTCATTAATTTCAAAGGAGAAACAAGCAGTTAAGAAGAAAAACAACCATAACCAAATATTTATCTATTCTTAAAATCATTTATTTATATGAGTACACCATTGCTGTTTTCAGAATTGAACTTAGGACCTCTGGAAGAGCAGTCAGTGCTCTTTACCACTGAGCCATCTCTCCAGTCCCCATAACCAAATATTTATAATGAAATATGAAAAATTACTAAATAGAATTTATACACTCTACTAATATGAAATAAAATCTACTAAATAGAATGTTACAGAAGCCCAGAAAAGGGAGTGGAGTTCCCTCAAGAAAATGCCATGGGTACTTCCATTGAGGAAGTGAAAGGCTAGTCTTAGAGGATGAAGTGACTTTTCAAAGCAGAATAAAAGTGCATGTGTGTTCTAAAGGAGGGAGTAGGGAACAAGAAGAGGAAAGGCGTCCCAGAGAGAACGTGAAAATGACTTAGGGTAAATGTCTTAGTTAGGGTTTTACTACTGTGAACAGACACCATGACCAAGGCAACTCTTTATTAGGACAACATTTAATTGGGGCTGGCTTACAGGTTCAGAGGTTCAGTCTATTATCATCAAGGTGGGAGTATGGCAGCATCCAGGCAGGCATGGGGCAGGAGGAGCTGAGAATTCTACATTTTCATCTGAAGGCTGCTAGTAGAATACTGGCTTCCAGGCAGCTAGGATGAGTGTTGTAAAGCCCACACCCACAGTGACACACTTCCTCCAATAAGGCCACACCTTCTAATAGTGCCACTCCCTGGGACAATCATATACAAACCATAACAGTAAGCCTGTCCTTAGTTGTGTGAAAATTATTATCTCAAAATGAGTGATTTTCTTTTAACAAGATCAGTTTTCTTTTTCAGATTGACGATTACCCAGAATTTCTGAGTTCACCAGACAGAGAGATCAACCAGCACATTCGGATTATCTATTCTTCAACGGTCTTGAAAAAAGAGCGCAGAAAATTGAAAGGTGTCGGGAAATCCCTATTTCCAGCTCACCACAGCTATGCTAGCAAAAAAGGTATGTAGTACATTGCTTAATTTTTTTTCTTTTGAGACAAGGTTTCTCTGCCTTTTGATACCCATAGGTTTAAAAAAAACTCTGGTGAAGAAGTATTGAGGGTAAACAGAAGGTTTATGAACCTGGGTCTGGCGAGCCTTTGAGCCTGGGGCCTCAAAAGGAAAGGTGGTCATTGAACAGCATTTGTTCATCAAGAATACTTTTTGAACCGTGTGGTGGCACATACCTGTGACCTCAGCACTTGGACTGGTGAGACAGGAAAATTGCAAGCTCAAGACAAGCACTCTTCTAAAAGAAGGAATAGGCAAACAAAGGAGAAACATTGCTGATGACCTGCCCCTGGCAGTAGGTAAAGAGGTTAAAACACGCTGAATCTAGGACCTTTGAAATAGGCTCCATAGTATCTAGGACTGGGGTTAATTCTGGCCATCGAGCGCAAGTGGGATTGCTAGCCAGGAAGCAGGGTTGGGTTACTGGACAGAAAACTACTCAGAGGAAGCATTGAAGTCATGGGCATTCAGGCTAATTTAACCAAACAGGATTCTTGCTGAAAGCCGTCTGGGGTGGTCAGATGTTACCTGGGGATGTAAACAAGATAAGGAATCAAATTAGATACACAAAGTGGCCATATATAGAACATGGAGCATCCTGGGCTTCTTTGTTTGCTTTGAGATAGTGTTTGCTCTATAGCTCAGGTTTGTGGTTGAAAATACTGGCTGGGCTTACAGAGGACCCGGGTTCAGTTCTCAGTACCCATAAGTGGCTCACAGCCATCTGTCACTCCAGATGCAATGCCTTCTTCTGACCTCTGTGGCCACCAGGCACAGAGGTGGTGCTCATATGTATACATTGGCAAAATACTCATAGACATCGAGTGAATAAAGGATTGCATTCTTAATGTCAAAGGAAAGGTGGGAAATGAAGGTCTGAGATGCTCAGGGAAAAGCTTTTCTTCAGGCAAGTAGAGTGGCCATTCACTGTCCACTGGTCCTCTCACTTCAAGCCAGAATGAGTCTCCCAGAGTATCAGACAGCTGCACAGTAGAAGGTGTGTGATGTTTTTCCCTTTAATGGACCAGCAACTCTGCACCTAGGTAGCTACAGCATGGAAACTGTTTGTACCAGGCATCATTAGCAGGGTTATGAGATCCCTGGCCGCTCACTGGTCTCTTGTCACACTAATTAGGATATCTACCTTGTGTTGGTTGCCTCAAATGCATTCTCAACCTGCCCACATGCATCGTTTTCTTGGCTCTTTTTCAACAGGGCCAGGAACATGAAAACATATTGGAAAGAATACAGTGAAATGCATTTAAGTTTAATGGAATTGCATTTAAGTTAATGGAATCGGAATTCCTAGAAACTTTGCAAAGGATATCGAACAGTGGAGAATTTCTGTTGTGTACCTCTGTGTGGCTAGTCACAGGATCTCTTCCATCATCTATTCTTTACTTTCAGATAATTCAGAGGTATCATAGGGATGTGTTTCTGCAAGCTGGCCTTGAACTCACAGAGATTCACCTGCCTTTGCCACCTGAGTGCTGGGATTAGAGGTGTGCACCTCCATTCCTGCCCACCCCATCTGGCATTCTCCTGCAGATGTCCTTCGAAATACAATCCTTCTCTTATCACAAGAATTGTGTCTTAGTCAGGGTTTCTATTCCTGCACAAACATCATGACCAAGAAACAAGTTGGGGAGGAAAGGGTTTATTGAGCTTACTTCCACATTGCTGTTGATCACCAGAGGAAGTCAGGACTGGAACTCAGGCAGGTCAGGAAGCAGGAGCTGATGCAGAGGCCATGGAGGGATGTTCCTTACTGGCTTGCTTGCTTCCCCTGGCTTGCTCAGCCTGCTCTCTTATAGAACCCAAGACCTCCAGTCCAGGGATGGCACCACCCACAAGGGGCAATTGAGAAAATGCCCCACAGCTGGATCTCATGGAGGCACTTCCCCAACTGAAACTCCCTAATCTGTGATAACTCCAGCCTGTGTCAAGTTGACACACAAAACCAGCCAGTACAAATCGAGAATACACATTACAAGATAAAAGCTGTTCACCGTTTCTATCATGATAACAATGACCCACTTTGTGTTTTCTGTTGAGGTAAACTATTTGGTGAGGCATTCTTTTTTATATGTAGGATACTCTGGTTTACTTCTTAGGTAATGTGATCTTAAAGTAAGGCTTCACACCCATCTGACCAGCTGTGTCAAAAGAATTCTTACCAAAATCTTTAATGTTAATGATAATGTCATGTCTACAGAAGCAACAAGCATGACCCACTGAGACCTTAAATAAAGGTAATTATTAGGACTGACTTCAAACCTCCCGGGAGAAAGCCCAGGGAATATTTTTATCATGTGGCAAAGTTGTCCACTCTCTAGTCAACGAGATCATCTGAACAAGGGAAACTCAACATGCAAATAATTTGTAATTAAAAACACTTGCTTTAAATCATCATATAAGATTATTAGACCCAGCTTTTCCAGAGATACAGAGAAAATGTAGTTTTTCCTAGTGAACATGTACGTGTCTTTCTGTGGGCCCCAGTCAGCATTTTGGATTTTCTGTGTTTAGATGCAGAACGGTTATTAAATGAGTCAGTCAGCTTTCCTTCACTGAACAGTACCTGAGATAAATGAACGCAAAGGAAGGATTAGCTCGGCTCACACAGCTGTCCAAGGCCACGTGGTCCCGCGGTTTTGGCCTTTGGCACAGCAGCATGGGTTGGAAGGGAGCGTGGTAGAGCAATGTGCTGGGTTCCGGAACTCATACACAGCCTTTATATTTTGATATGTCTAAAACAGCTCAGTGGCTGCGCCACTTCCTAACCTCCACGTGGCTAATCCACCTCTTTCCAATATTCCCAAATTATTATTTACTAAATCCTATATTCCATCTTGGCTGCTCTAGACCCAGACGTGCTGCACTTCCCTGGCTCCTACTGGCGGCTGTGCTCTCTGTCTAGTACCTTCTCAGGCGTCTCCCAGCATGACAGATCTCCTTCTTCCCACTTGATCCCTCGCCCAGAATTCCTAAAAGTCCCGCCCTTGTCTACCCTGCCCAGCCATTGGCTGCCCGCAGGTCTATTTACCAATCAGAACCAGTTGGGGGTAGGGTCCCTCAGTGTTGTACATGAGGACATTTGGACTCTTGTACAAACAGTTTTGGGTACCCAAATTAACAGTAATACAAACAGCCACAGTAAGGTGTTTATCTCAGGCCAGTTCAGACATGGGGAGAAAGATCAGAAGGGCTTCAGGTCCCACTATCCACTTAGCGGGCATGCTTTCGTTTACTTCTTCCTGGCCTCTACCCTGTGGGAGCTCTAGCACTTTCCAGGAGCGCTATGCAATTGGGAGTGAGCCCCTGGGAGACATTGCAGCACAAACTGTAGCAAACTACAGGAACAAAACTAGTGCTAACAGTGACGACAAGAAACTTCCAAAGCTCTGGATTAGATTGGACCAATAATTACTTAGTTTTAGATTCATTCTAGAACATTGTCAGTATGAAAACGTACTTCACTTATGGATGTGTTCTATAACTGATTGAGTTACATCCAACACTGACACATTTAGCCATAGAACATGACTGCTGTTGAGTAACTGAATTTCAGTTTGGGTTCAAACAGCTTCATGTGACTACTGGTTACTGTCATAGTGCTAGAACCACAGAGGACACTTTAGAGATTTAAAGAAAACAGACTAATCCCCAAAGCAGAATGAAATATAATGTAATGAAAAGTAATGGAAGGAGTTGTGGTGGGATATGATTGCCATCCCACCACCTCGGAGGTAGAGGCAGGGGATCAGGAATTAAAAAGGTTATCATCATCTGCATAGTGAGCTTGAGGTAGCCTCAACTACAGGAGACTGTCTCAAAAAACAAATGCAAACAAAACAATACAAAAACAAACAAGAAGGAAGTTTGCACAGCCAGCAGCACCGATCTGTAACCCAGCACTTAGGAGGCAGAGGCAGGATGCTCAATACAAGTTCAAGGTCAGCCTGGCCTACATAGCCAGTTCCAGGCTAGCAAGGCTATGTAGAGAAACAAAAACAAAAGAAATAGAAATAGAACCAAAAATTTGTATATATCTGTGTCTTATGGTTTTATTGCCATGAAGAGACACCATGACCAGAGCAACTCTAATAAAAGATAATATTCAGGTTGAGAGATTCAGTCCATTATCATCATGGTGGGAAGTATGGCATTGTGCAGGCAGACTTGGTGCTGGAGAAGCCAAGAGTTCTACATCTTGATCCAAAGGCAGGCAGAAGACTCTGTCAGCACTGAGTGGAGCTTAAGCCTCAAAGTCCATCCCCAAAGTTCCTTCAATAAGGCCACATCTACTCCAATATTGCCACACCTCCTAATAGTGCCACTCCGTATTCAAGCATATTTAAACCACCACAAGCTGTATTTGTATATACATGCACACACAGACATACACACATATGTATATGTAAGCTAAAACCTAGGACATTTCCTAAAGCTCATGATGCAGGGGGAAAAATCTAAAAGTAAAGGCATTGGGGAGCCTCTCAGTTTTGACGGGAAGGAGGTGTTTATAGAATTCAACTCGAACATCCTCACAGGAACAGGATTCTTTTTTTTTTTTTTTTTTTCAGTATAAAATCTCTTGCAATAGAGAAGGCAAATTTGTTCTCTAGTCTGGTTTCATTTATGTTTCTGTGATAATATAAAATGACAGGAAACAGTTTGGGGGGGAAGGATTTATTGTCTTATATTCCAGGTTATAGTCCGTCATGGTGGGAAGGTGAAGGCAGGAATTGAAGCAGAGCATCATATCAGCAGGCAAGGGCAGAGAGAAGGCATGCTTGTGTCTGGATCACTCTTTCTTTCCCTTTTTAAGTTAATTGGAATGATCTGCCAACAATGGGAGTACTTTCCTACTTCAATGGATGTATCAAGATGGTTTTGCACAGACATTCTCACAGGCCAGCCTGGTTTGGAAAGCCCCTCATTCAGACTTTCTTCCAGATGATTCTAGTCTTCACATAGTGTCTTTTTTTTTTTTTTTGGTTTTTCGAGACAGGGTACATAGTCTTCTAAAAAGTGTCCTGTGTGTGTTATGTGTGTGTGGGACTTTTTGTACAAGTCTGTGTATGTGTCATATATACATGTTTCTGTGAGTGCATGTGTGTGTACCCATACTTGTTGATGTCAGAGATCTATTCATGTGTCTTCCTTGGCTGCTCTCACATGTTGTTGTGAGACCTGATCTCACTGAACCTGGAGCTCATGGTTCAGCTAAGTTGGCTGGCCATTGTATTCCAAGGATCTTTTTCCTAACCCCTACCCCAGCGCTAGGGTCACAGACACATGCCACCCTAGCACTAGGGTCACAGACACATGCCACCCCAGCACTAGGGTCAAGGGCACATGCCACCCCAGCGCTAGGGTCATGGACACATGTCACCCCAGCGCTAGGGTCACAGACACATGCCACCCCAGCGCTAGGGTTACAGACACATGTCACCCCAGTGCTAGGGTCATGGACACATGCCCACACCCCTCTAACTTTTACATGAATGCTGGAATCTGATCCCAGGTTCTTGTGTGGCAGGAACTTGACTGCCTGAGCCATCTCTCAGCCTGCTGACAAATGTTTTCAGCTGGGTAGCATTATGAATGTCCCATCTGAAATCCACTGGGCTAGCTGACCAAAGACTTGGTGTCTAAGCCTTTTGCCCTAGAGAACTGATTCCCTTCAGGCTTTGGTCATTCTTGCCTTTACCCACAGACTCCAGGACCAGTGTCTACGCGATCAGGCATTCCACCAAGTACAGAAGCAGGCTGAGCCCTACTCATGCTTGGGGAAGAGGTGCAGACTCTCCTTGTCCCCTTGTAAAAGAAGACTCAGGCCAACATAGAGTGACATTGGCACTAGGGTTTTGTGTCACTACCCTTTAATAACATTAGGTCCTCATAGATTTGAATTATATAATTAATGACCACATTTGTTTGTTTTTAAGTCAAGCAAGAGAATAATGGCCCTACCTTTTGGAGAAGAAAACCTTCTAGAAGTCTGAATGAATCCTCTCTCAGGTAAGATTATTTTAACTTGCTCATCAAAACTCATTTTATGTTGCAGTTTTAAAAAATACATTTATATACATTGTATGTTTGGTATATGTGTATGCAACAATGTAACAGTGTGCATGTGGAGGTTAGAGATACCTTGCAAGAGTCGGTTCTCACCTTCCTTGTGGGTTCTGGGGATCAAAGTTAGGTCATCAGCCTTGGGGTACTGGTGGCCCCCAGTGTGTGTGGCACAGCACTCTGTGCTCTGATGTTTGTCAGCTTCATTCTCTCTCACTGAATCCCATAGCCTTCTCAGGGCAACACAGTTGGAAATTCACATTTTACAGCTTCCACTGCTGGACATGGGCCTATTCACATCATGCGTTAAAATTTTAAAAATCCCAGGGAAAGGTTGGTAACAATCCCACTGGAATAGAGGACTTGCTGCTGAAAAATACCCAGCGGCCAGGGGCCCAGAGTCTCTGAAAACACTGTAACTTATGTGTTCCACAAGTGTAATGGAAGAGTTTCTAAGTAAAGGGCGTGGGGGGCAGAATTGAGTCTCCTCTCCGAGCCAGTTCTTGAAGTGTCATCTCTGTAATTAAACACCTGAAGTATAAACAAAAGGCAAGCTGGATGGAGGATGGGAAGCACACTAATTAGAGGTCCACGGCCACTGGATGTGCACAGGCAGAGCTCTGCAGCGCCTCACATATGTGAGGCTAAAGCCTAATTATGAAAAGCTGCTGGGCTGGAAGAAGGAAGCTGCTGTCTTGGGACATGAGATGCATAAGTGAGATTACTTTTCAGGATAGTAATAAACAACAGGCGTAAGCACCCGAGGGATGGAAAACAGACTCATGGTCTCTGATGAGGAGATTAGTACTCAGGTTTCTCTCTCCTTAGGGTGACTTCTTTTTTTTAAAGATTTATTTATTATATGTAAGTACACTGTAGCTGTCTTTAGACACACCAGAAGAAGGCGTCAGATCTCATTATGGATCGTTGTGAGCCACCATGTGGTTGCTGGGATTTGAACTCAAGACCTTCGGAAGAGCAGTCAGTGCTCTTACCCCCTGAGCCATCTCTCCAGTCCTAGCGTAACTTCATCAATGGATAGGTCTGTGTATTCATAGAGCTTACGAGAGAAAACACGGGGAGCCATTTCACTGTTTGAAAAACTCACTTGTGTGTATGAGTGAGCATGTCTTTATGGGGGTGTGCCCTGGGATTCATGGAGCCAGAGGATGCTGTCATCTGATACTCTGCTCTGTCACTTTGTCTCTCACTCCTCTGAGTCAGGGACTCTTATTTAACCTGGAGCTCAGCTGGTGACCAGCAAGCTTCAGGGATCTTCCTGTCTCTGTCCTCTATCTCCTGAGGTTCTGGGGATCCTCCTGTCTTTGCCCTTGACCTTTTGACCTTCTGAAGATTCTTATGTCTCTGATCTCCACCTCCTGAAGTTCTAGGGGTCCTCCTGTCTCTGCTCCCCACCTTGTTAGCATGTTGTCTAAACTCTGTCCACATTTGCCTGCCAACAGTCAGGTGTCCCTGACTCACTATAAAAGGGGCTGCTTGCCCCCTCCACTCTCTCTTGCCTTCTTGCTTTCTTGCTTCTGCTCTGTCCTCTCACCCCTTTGCCCCTCTTTCCCCATTCCCCTCCTCCCTCTCTCTCCACATGCTCATGGATGGCCTTTATTCCTCCTCCTCCTCCTCGTCCTCCTCCTCGTCCTCCTCCTCGTCCTCCTCCTCGTCCTCCTCCTCCTCCTCCTCCTTTCTCTCTCTCTCCCTCTCCCTCTCCCTCTCCCTCCTTCTCTCTCTCTCTCTCTCTCTCTCTCTCTCTTTCTCTCTCTCTGCCTTTGTCAGTCTCTACTCTCTCAACTCCCCTCCTCACACCCTGAATAAACTCTATTCTATACTATACTGTTGTATGGCTGGTCCCTTAACATGGGCCCTCAGATGAACCCCCTTCCCCCACACCTGACTACACATCCACCAAAACATATTCCTTCTCTCAACTCATGATGTTCTGGGTGTTTTTAACTCACGTCCCATGCTTGAGCATCTTTGCTTCAGAAGCATTCTCACTTCTGAGCCTTCTCCTCAGACTTTTTTTTTTTTTTAAAGAAGTAGTATCTTCTGACCTAGTTAAGAGTTCTGTAAACCTGGGAGTCAGGGGGTTGGAGACCAAATGCTCCTATCATTTGTTAATGGAATCTTGGTTGGTTTAGGCCAGCCACATCTCACTTTAGAGCACCTGCCCTCCTAGATGCCATTTCTAGAGATGCCACTTGAACAAGTCTGTATCTGCAAGCCAAAATCATGGGCGTTACATCATGAGCTCACATGTTTAAAGGCAGACCATCCCCACATACTCTCTAAATTCAGAAAGTAGGAAGTGTGACACATGATCTCATGTGACCTAGTAGTAGTGTTTCACATATGTGGGGCATCTTGCCATTGCAGCCCCACAGAGCAAGATGGACTTCAGGAGCACAAACCCCACGAGTATGGAGATGCTCTACCTTCTTGCCACTGTATCCATACTTGCTTCTTTCCCCAGGCTCCATGACAAGCACATCTCCTTTAACCAACCAAACATTACAAAGCAAAAGAGGAGGAAAAGGTCCCTAGGACAGAAACCACTAAAATAAGTAATGATGGAGGGGCTGGAGAAATGGCTCGGTGGGTAAGGAGGTTTGCTGCTCTTGGAGAACCAGAGTTTGGTTCCCAGCATCAGTGTTGGGTGGACCACAGCTGCCTGTGGCTCCAGCTCCTTTGGTTCTGGAGGTTAGGGCATGTATATGTACCCACACATATGTGCACATATACATAGCATCCGTTATTTTAAGTGTTCCCAGAAATGGCAAGCATCTTGGAGAAAGTTAGTTTTCCTTCAGTTTACACTGAATTTGCACAGTACTGTGGTAGTCAATATGCTGAGTACATAAAGTCAGAAGACAAAGACTCAGCGGTCATTGGAGTGCTGTCACTATGTGAATGCCAAGTACCCTCTGAGGACAAAGGCAGTGCTCGCTTTCCTCAGAGCATGCTCCCAGC
Source organism: Mastomys coucha (assembly GCF_008632895.1). Classification (NCBI taxonomy): domain Eukaryota; kingdom Metazoa; phylum Chordata; class Mammalia; order Rodentia; family Muridae; genus Mastomys; species Mastomys coucha. Next base: position 48,783,160 of record NW_022196910.1, read on the forward strand.
AACTGCTTAAATTCTGAAACTCAACACCTTGTACACAGCCTTGAGTATTTACAGTGGTGCAAAGACCACGGTGGTGCAAAAGAAGGTATTTTAGGACCGTTCCGTAACTTCCATATAGATGCTACTATTGAGTTAAAATGGCTGCTGCCTACATTTTAAACAAGCAACCTTTCAGTTGTAGCTGTTGACTTTAAGTTTCAGAGAAGGAACTGGTGATTGAAACCAGAGCAGTCAATAGTACTGTTCTGAGAAAAATGCATTTTGTTTGCTTAAAATTAACTTCAGGAATGGACTAGAGAAACGGCTGAGCAGTTGAGAGCACTGGCTGTTCTTGCAGAGGACCCAGGTTCTGTTCCCAGAACCCACATGGTAGCTCAGAACTGTCTAGAACTCTAGTTCTAAAGGATGTTATGTCCCCTCAGTCTTACACTAGGCACTATGTGGTGCACAGACAGGCAGGCAAAACACCTATGCACATATACATTAGAATAAAATATTTTTTAAAAAAAAACCTAGCCAATCTAGTGCTAAGTGTCACACACCTTTCATCCCAGGATTAAATTTAGGAGGCAGAGGCAGGTAAGTATCTGAGTTCAAGGCCAGCCTGGTTTAGAGAATGAGTTCCAGGATAGCTAGAACTACTCAAACCCCATCTTGAAAAACAAAAACAAATAAAGTCCTTCCAGTGAAAGTATTGGGACACTAAGAAGGCCCAGAGCATCTATCATAAAAAGAAAAGAAAAATGCCTTTGTAGGATGTGGTATTGCAGAGGCTTATGGATCCCTGTGAGTTCAAGGCCATCCTGGTCTACGTAGCAAGCTCCAGGCCAACCACTGCTACACAGTGAGACCTCCGTCACAAAATCCACCCAAATCTAAAACAGTGATTCTTTGTATAACATTGGTAGGGTTTTATCTCTGAAAGAAGAACATGCCAAGAGATAGCCATGCCCAACTTCCGTGAGTCAGTGTCAATTGTGACTTAGTTACTTTTCCACTGCCAAGACAAAGTACTGGTCAGAAATGACCTACGGAAGGAGGATTTATTATGAAGTTTTAGAAGTTGTGGCCAACTACAGAAGGGAAGGCACGGAAAGAAAAGGGCTCAGGCTTTGATGGTGCCAGTGTGTTTTGGTGGCTGTTCACACTGGTAGACTAGGGGACATAAAAGGAGGCCAGACCAGGGCCAGGTATGGCAGGCCTACCTCTCTGACCTATGTCTTCTATCCAGGCCTCATGGCCCAAAGGCTCTATAGCCTTCAAAATGGTGCATAGCTAGGACTGATCACTCAGGATGACACTAGAGATTCAAACCATAACAGAAAGTGGGATCTGGTCACTCCCTTCTCAGAATTTGCATTCTATTTATATGAAGTTAGTTGCTTTCCAAGTCAGGAATTGCTGAAACTAGTGGTTAGATCCTCTTGGTTCCTCACTGTTAAATTCTCATTCATATTTAATACTCATTTCTACCCACAGGTCCCACCAGGAGAGCAGTGCTCCATTCAAGGACCCAACTCCCCATCCTTCAGACCTCAAGCAACTGTCCCTTGCAGGCCAGGGTGCATCTCGGCCTTTGCCTACACTCTCTGGTTGTCAGTCTATGTCAGCTACTAGCATGCCTGCCTGCTCCCTGTCTCTTGCACCAAACACAAAAGAACCCCAGGAGCTTCCAGATCCCAGAGACTCCCCAAGAGAAGGTTTTCTTAGGCTTGATGGGAGCAAAAGTGAGTTTGGCTTAGGAAATTCTCTCCCAGCCTCTCCTTTGCACAGCTGCTCCAGCCTAGAGAAGGAGGAGTCAGAACTTCATCTGTATATTATTTCCGCAACCTCATCGATATTTCTGCACCTAAAGAGTTCGTGGAACAACTACATTATAGTAAGTGACCCAGAAAGCCAGCCTTGACCTCAGCGTGTTTGCCTGAGGTTTTTTTTGTTTGGTTTTGTTGTTGTTGTTTTGTTTTAATCTTTAGGGCAAACATGCTTTTCTGTTCTCTCTCTCCATTTTGAGGACTGAGCCTTGGAATTTAGTGATTGTTGTGAGAGACAGGAATGTACTGGGAAAGTAAGGGCATATTTTATCCAGGTGTTTGCAATGAGGAGGCATGCTTATTAATGACTAGTGTCTTAGGGACTGGGGAGTTGGCTGGGCAATTTAGACCACTGCTATTCTTGCAGAGGGATTCCCAGCACTCACGTGGTATCTTACAACCATCTCTAGCTCCAGTTCCAGGGCATCTGATGTTTTTTTTTTTTTTCTGGTTTCCTTGGGAGCCAGGCCTGTATGTGGTATACATACATATATGCAGGCAAGACAGTCATATATATGAATGAACAAAAGGAAGAAAGAAAGGAAGGAAGAAATAAAGAGAGAGAAAGAAAGAAAGAAACTGTGTTAGGGAAAAGAGGAGGAACCTAGGCTTTTGAGAAGCAAAGTCCCTCATGATGAACTCCTTCCAGGGCCTTTTACAGTTAGCTGTGTAACACAGAACTCACATAACATTCGACAGTGTTACTATGTCTCTGTATTCCCTTTTTAACACTTTGTTTTTAACTTTATTTTTAAAAAATAAAGAACTTTATTCTGGTGTGCATACATATGTATGATATGGAAGGGGCACATGTGTGCATGTGCAGGACAGCTTCTTGGAGTTGCTTCTCTCCTCTGTCTTTCCTATGTTCTGGAGCCTGAATTCAGGTCATCAGGCTTAGGGAACAAGTGTCTTTGCCTGCTGGCCTGTTGCAAGGCCCCTGTCCTTGAGTTTCCTTACTGCACTAGTTTAACAGCTATTGTGAAAATAATTTTTCCATCTAGTTATTAATTGTCTAAGTCTCTATATCTCTTTTTCTTTCTCCTTTCTTCTTTCCTTCCTTCTTACTTTTCTTTTTTCCTCCTCCTCCTCTTCCCCTTTCTTCTTCTTCTTCTTCTTTTTCTTTTTCTTCTTCTTCTTCTTCTTCTCCTCCTCCTCCTCCTCTTCCCTACCACTTAAAACACAGGCCAGCCTTGAATCTACAGTAATACATCTGCTTTAGCCTTTCAAGTTCTGGGACTATAGGTATGAGCCACCACACCCAACTAAAACAAGGCTACTGAACACAAAATAACTTCAGTGCCTTACTGAGTGTTACACAGTAACTTTCAGTGAAGAACTTTTAGCCAGAGCTCTCACTTTTGGTGAAAAAACAACGGCGGGCATGCCCTCCACAGCTGAGCCGCAGGCAGTCTCAGTTAAGAAGCATTTCCCACATGAGAATCAGTTTTAAAAATAACCACTAGCTGGGCGAGGAGATTGCCTTTAGTCCCAACACTCAGGAGGCAGAGGCAGGTGCATCTCTGTGAGTTCAAGGACAGGCTGATCTGCCTAGCCTGTCCCAGGACAGCCAGAACCATATAGTAAGACCACATTTCAAAGAAACAAAAACAACAGCAACAACAGAAAAACGTATTAAAATATATTTTAGGTTATTTTCAGTGATCTTAAGTTTTATTAATACCTTCCAAAATAGTTTTAGTAAATATGGAACTTTTTTTTTTTTACAGAAGAAACTAGTAAAAAGAAGTTTTATAAGTGACTAAAAAAAAAGTGAAATATAAGGCATCTAAGTTTTTTTTCCTTTACAATACACTTCACAAGGATCCGAAATATCTAAAATTCCTCCCTAAAATTTTTAAAAAGCTTTCTCTAAGTTAAAAATGCAAATAAATCCTAAATAGAGGAAAACTGGTCTACTAAAAAAGAGTTGTCATAAGTTCTAATTGAAAAATAAAAACTTAATTGACTTTTTAAAATTTACAGTCTACATAAATATTTTATCTTAAAGTATTTATTTACATGTATGTCTGCATGCCTGAGTGTATGTTCAGGAGCCACATGTGTACACGAACCCTCAAGGGTCAGAAAAGGGCGTTGGGTTCCCTGGAACTGGAGTTACAGGTAACTGTGAGCCATGTGGATGATAGGACCTGAACCCAAGTTCCCAACAGGAAAAGAAAGCTGTCCTTTCCATTTTCAAATGAGACCGCTGAGGCACAGATAAGTTAAATATACACAAGGTCTCACAGCACAAAGCTAGGATTCGAACCCAGGTAATATTTTCTTACTATACTGTAGCGAGAATATCTTGTGTATTATATGGATGCATCACCTGTCAATTAAGAAGCTTGTGGCCTATGGCTCAGGCAGGAAATAGAAGGGGATTGGGGGGGTGGACATCTGGGAGGAGAGAGAATTCTGGGATAGAGCCAGACAGGCAGGAAATTCACCCAGTGAGATGTGAGGAGACTGGTGCATGGTACCTGAGCACAGGTAACCAGCCACGTGTCAGAATGTAGGTTAAAATAATTGGGTTATCTGAAGTTATGAACTAGTCAGGCTGGTCTGCCTAGCTATATGGCCAAGGTATTTGTAATTATGTTTTGAGTCTGAGTCTTATTTCAGGGAGCATGGGACTGGGAGGAAAAATTGGGCCATAACTTCCAGAATCAGGGTGGATGGAGGGGCACCATCTTCATGATCTGATAGATCCTGTCATTAAAAAGGTTAGCGGATGACTTAGAAGGAAACAGAGTCTTATGGATACAGTAGAGCAACTGCCCATCTGAACTTGCAGCCGTCATGACAGTGTGCACAAAACCCACACAAGCCTAAACTGACCAAATCTTGGGATGGAGAGGAGAGCCAGGCATATGAAGTCCCACCCTAAGTGAGGCACTATTGGCCATTGCTGTTTTATAAAACAAAAATCCCAGCTGTTCCATTTTTACCAATGAAGACTCAGGAGCCAGATGCTGGGGTGAAAACCTGCTAGCTCAGAGAGGCAGAGAAAGCACCCAGCTGACCTTCCTCCTCCATTGATGTCTCAGAAAGACAAAAAGCCCTTTCTCCTTCTCCACACTGTCTTGAATAGCCTTCAACTCAAAGACCCTCCTTTCTCTTTACTTAGGTTCACTCCCTGTCAGCTTTGTTGCTTGCTCTGCCTCTTGACCTAGGGGTGTGCTAGGGCTGAGCCACATCACAACAAATTTGTTTTTCAGCAAAGAACACAATCTTAGGGTTCACAGATGACCAAATATCCTGAAACAGTCAGTGGTTAGCTGCTGGGAGCTGGAAAGTCAGTTTCCCCTAAGAGTTCATATCTAGTAAGTCAACCGTGATCCAATGGAAAGCCACACATCCAAGAATGTTAGGCTGGTAGAAATTAGACTTCATGGGAAAAAGAAAGAGGCAAAGCTGTGTGGATAGGGAAGGGGGGTTGGGTTGGAGGAAAGTTGGTGGTGAATATGTTCAAAACGTGTCTGTAAAATTCTTGAGAGAACTAATAAAAATATAAAATGAATGGGATCCCTGTCATTGAAAGATGAACAGCGAATAATTGAACAGATGGCACTCATTCTAGTGACGGTGTTGACTGAGTGTGTACATCTGTGACTTTGTGACAATGTCAAGTTCTGCCATCAGCTTGGCTGGCTTGGGCTAGTGTTGATGTTATCTTCCTAAACTTTTATAAATTGAAAGAAAAATCCCCTTATACCTCAGGCTTGCCCCCGGTAGCTGACAGATGCCCTGATGTCCTATGTGGTTTATCATACTGCCTCAAGGAATGTCTCTAAGGAGGTGAATCACACACGTTAATTCTCTCTAGACTTCAGTTAAATGAATGTAAGCCATCAGATATGATCTTTTTTTAAAAAACATTCATCCTAATTCTAAGGGTTTCCAAAGAGTTGAGGCTCCTTCAGTCCCCCTTTGTCTCTGTAGCTTTCACTAACAACCTTGACTTTTGTGCTTGCCATCTCGGATTCCACAAAGAAGACGGATGCTAATTCTTTGCCTTTCATATGTTGTGAAGATCACAAAATTGGTAAAGCATATCCCAAGTTAAAATTCTACATGTTGGGGGCTGGAGAGGTGGTTCAATGGTTAAGAATACTGGATTTGACTCCTGCCACCCACACTGTGGCTCAAAACTCTTTCAAGCTCCCGTTTCAGGAGATCCAGTGCCCTCTGGTGTTGTCTGCAGGCTTCAGTTATGCATGAGGTAGGCAGACATACATGTAGGCAAAATACTCATGCAAATGAAATATATTTCTTTTAGATTCTAGATCTTGCCTAAGGATGTAGCTCAGTTGGTAGAGTGTTTGTGTAGTGTGCACGGAGCCCCAGAACCACCTGAACCAGTGAGGAATTGCATATCTGTAATCCTGGCACTCAGGAGGTGGAGTCAGAAAGGTCAGAAGTTTGAGGCTCTATAGAGTTGGAGGCTGGCCTGGGGTATGGGAGAGCTTGTTTTAACAAAGCAAAAGAACAATGAAGCTATCTAGATTTAAGACAAACAAACCTTTGAAGAGTAGGGACATTTAATCTAAAATATAGAAGTGATGAAATATTAAGAAAAAGCACCCAGTTTTTCTTGTACTATGTAATAGCTACTTTGCCAAAAGAATCGGAGTAACTCAGGGGCAGGAGGCCAATCGATAACAATTCAGAAATTCCTTCTGTTTATAAAGATGTAAAATAATTAAAGAGGGGCAGGAGAGATGGTTCAGCAATTCAGAGAACTGGCTGTTCCCTCAGAAGACCTCAGTGTGATTACTAGCCCCCACATGGTGCTGATAAACTGTCTGTGACTCCAGTTCCAGGGGATCCGACACTCTCTTCTGGCCTCAATGTCCACCAGGCATACATGAGGTGCAAACACATACATACAGGTAAAATATCCATACATATACAAAATAAATAAATAAACATTAAAAATACAAAAGACTTGTCTCAAAAGAAAAACTAAAGGGGAAACAAAAGCTCCACATCAGTAAAAGATTATCTAGAGAACTTTCCAAGTATTCTGTTTACTTGCTTCTTAAGGTTTAAAAATATTTTATGTGCTCAAGTGTTTTTTTTTTTGTTTGTTTTTTTTTGTTTTGTTTTGTTTTGTTTTTGTGCATCATGTATGTTAGTGTATCATGTGTACATTGCTTCTGAAGGCCAAAATAGGGTGTTGGGTCCCCTGGAAGAGTTACAAATGGCTAAGAGTTGCTGTGGAGTGGAAACTAAATGCAGGTTCTCTGGGAGAACACTGAGCCACCTCTCCAGCTCCCAGTACTAACTGTCTTAAGGACTAAGTGAGAGGAGCTGGAGAGATGGCTCAGTGGATAAGAGCATTGGTTGTTTTTCCAGAGGACCTAGGTTCAATTCCTAGCATGAATATGACGACTCACAATTTTCTGTTACTCCAGTTTTAGGTGATCTATTACCCTCTTCTGGCCTCACCAGGCATGCAGACTGTGACCAGATCTATGTAACAGACAAAACATCCAGACACATTAAACAACAACAGAATAAATGGGAAATGTTAACACTAAAGATTAAAAGAAAAATTAACCTCAATTAATAAGGGAATAGTTAGCAAAGTATTGTACAGGGCTCAGTTGTTAGAGCACTGACTGCTCTTTCCAGAGGTCTTTAGTTCAACTCCCAGCAACCACATGGTGGCTCACAACCATCTGTAATGGGATCCAATGCACTCTTCTGGGGTGTCTGATGGCAGCTACAGTGTACTTACATGTAATAAATAAGTAAATAAATAAATCTTTAAAAAAAAAAAGAATTAGAAGAGGCCCTGAGACTATAAAAATCAGCTTAAAACAAAACCAAAGTATTATATATCTATGCTATAGTCATTGAATTATCTTTTTTAAAATTTATTTATTATTATATGTAACTACACTACAGCTAGCTGTCTTCAGACACACCAGAAGAGGGCATCAGATTTCATCACAGATGGTTGTGAGCCACCATGTAGTTGCTGGGATTTGAACTCAGGACCTCTGGAAGAGCAGTCAGTGCTCTTAACCACTGAGCTATCTCTCCAGCCTCAGAATTATCGTTGCAAAATTATAGTAAATCTATATATATAGAAAATCAATCCAGTATATTGTAAATGAAAAAAAAATCAACTTTCAGATTAATATATATAGTATGATTTAACTAGTATTAAATCCATATTATGATACATATCCCAATATATAAACACTATAAGTGTCTATGTTATAATTAATGACTTTATATTGTCTAGAAGGAAAAATCCAAAATGCTAATTGCTGCTATGGATGGTATATAGACAGGGGAGGGGAAACAGAATGTCTATATTTCATTTTATGTATTTACTTTCCAACCTTGGTAAATCAATTTAAAGATACAGAATTTGGCCAGGCTTGTAGCGTGTGCCTTCAATCCAGCATTCAGGAGGTTGAGGCAGGTGGGTCTTTGGGAGGTTTGAGTTCAGCCTGGTCTGCTTAGCGAGTCCCAAGTCAGAGCTACAAAGCAAGACCCTGTCTCACAACGATAGTAACGACATAAAACCAGGATTTGCATGTCATCCTTCAGTAAAGGCCGTGGCAGTTGTTGTATTGTTCCAGTTTGAGTGCGTGTGCAGGAAAATCGAAGTGAAAGATCTTTGTATTTAAAACTTATAAAGACTATATCATGAAAAAAATTCCTTGTGAAGTTATCAAATTCTAGACTGACTTTATGAAAGTAAAGCACAAGTGAGACCATAGGGATTCAAGCATGGACACATGACACTGAGCAGCAGAGATTGTCTTTTTTTAAAAAAGATTTATTTATTATTATGTCTAAGTACACTGTTGCTGTCTTCAGACACACCAGAAGAGGGCATCATATCTCTTTACAGATGGTTGTGAGCCACCATGTGGTTGCTGGGGTTTAATTCATGACCTTCAGAAGAGCAGTCAGTGCCCTTAACTGCTGAGCCATCTCTCCAGCCCCTGAGATTGTCTTTTGTAGACAAAAATTCCAACAGTACCTCTCTTCTCCTCTTTCAGAGAGCCACTCTTTTACAAGATCCTTTGTGTGCCATTGAGCACAGTGATATCATCAGGAATTCGAAGCCATACAGGTAAGGCTTGGCGTGTGGGGAACTCATTAGAGATTTCTCTCTGTACTTCTTCTAGATCTGTGTGGTGTGTGTGGTTGGCTGTCGTATTCACATGCCTACTTTAGCATCTGCTATAAGTTTTAGATCTGCAAACACAAGTATTCGTGGAGACAAGTTGAGAGCCAGAGGAAAGAAGGAGTAAGTGACTGTACTGGGTGGTTTTGTGTGTCAACTTGACACAAGCTGGAATAATCATAGAGAAAGGATCTTCAGTTGAGGAAGTGCCTCCATGAGATCCAGCTGGAAGGCATTTTATCAATTAGTGATTAAGGAGAGGACCCATTGTGGGTGGTGCCATCTCCGGGCTGGTAGTCCTGAGTTCTATAAGAAAGCAAGCTGAGCAAGCCAGGGGAAAGCAAGTCAGTAACATCCTTCCATGACCTCTGCATCAGCTCCTGTTTCCTTGAGTTCCAGTCCTGACTTCCTTTGGTGATGAACAGCAATGTGGAAGTATAAGCTGAATAAACCCTTTCCTCCTCATCTTGCTTCTTGGTCATGATGTTTGTGCAGGAAGAGAAACCCTGACTGAGACACAGTGAATGGATGTGTGAGGGCGCATCGTGGAAGGCACCCTTTGCTGCTCCCCTATGGAAATAAACACGGTGAACTTTGGGGGGACTTTGGGCACTAACCCTGCCTTAGTTAGGGTTGCCTGGCTGTGACCAAGGCAACTTTTACAAAGGGCAACATTTAGTTGGGGTGGCTTACAGGTTCAGAGGATCAGTCCATTATCATCAAGGTGGGGACATGGCAGCATCCAAGCAGGTAGATATATGGTGCTGGAGATGCTAAGAATTCTACATCTTGATTGGAAGGCAACCAAGAAGAGCCTGTCTTCCAGGCAGCTAGGAAGGTCTCAAAGCTTACCTCAACAGTGACACACTTTCTCCAACAAGGTCACACCTTCTAGTAGTGCCACTCCCTAGGCCAAGCATATGTAAACCACTGCAGTGAGTAACAAGTCTCTGAAAAGCACCCCAGCCTGGAGCTTACTGCAGCCAGTAATTGCCCCTTCTAGTGCAAATTTCAATTTCGGAGCACAGTGCCAGGTGAGGTCAATCTTTTAAAATACTTCATTTGGTGTGTGTGTGTGTGTGTGTATGTGTGTGTGTGTGTGTGTGTGTGTGTATGCTGCATTCCCAGACTACTACATGCCCTGCCATATATGTGGAGGACAGAGGACAACATTCCGGAGTCAGTTCTTTCTTTCATCTCATGGAGCCTCAGGACTGAAGAGAGGTTGTCTGCCTTCACCACAGTCCTTTAACCTACTGAGTCATCTCTGTGTCCCCTCTGATGAGAATGTTCCTTTGTTCCCCGTGTCCATCTGGAGGGCATAATGGGAAAATGAGATTAATATAATACTAAAGTGTGTGGGGGACTTGCCAAGGAAGGGGGTGCTGGAGAGATGGATTAGTGTTCAGAGTGTGTATACTGCTCTTGTAGAGGATCCTAGTTCAGTTCTGAACTCATGTTGGGCTGCTTATAATGTGTTGGGCTGCTTATAATGGACTGTCGCTCTAACTCCAGGGGGTCAGATGCCTCTGGCCTCCAAGTGCTCTGACACTCATGTGCGCGCGCGCGCGCGCACACACACACACACACACACACACACACACACACACACACATTATTTTGCTTTCTGTGGTGGAAGAGCAATTCTTTCTGGAAAGTCTGTTTGCGACAACAGGAAGCACACGTTAGCTTGGTGCTCTACTCTGTGCAGTGCGTGCCCCTTAGTCTAAAACATAGACAGTCTATCAGAACATATGTAGCCTCGACATGGTATTAAGCTGTCGGCCACTTATACCAAGTGATAGCACTTTCCCTGTCATTAATGCATGGAAATTTCTGTATAAATACACTTATTTCAGCAAAGAAGGTAATAGAAAGAAAGCATTAAACAAATATTGTTACCTAGGACTTCTGTGTTAATGGTATACAAATGAGCCCATGGAAGAGTTTACAGTAAAAGCAAGGCAGCTGGTCAATAGCAGGGGTGAACAGTGAGTTAGGGAGTGATTGACAGTTCATTTGTGGGGTGCAGGGCCTCACTGCTTGTCAGTGCTAAGGCTAGGAAGATAAAGTTCAGTTAAGATTCTACCAATCACAGCTAGAAGGCCTGGGTATATGCCATTGATACCAGTATTAAATTTAGGAGGCAGAGGCAGGTGGATCTCTGAGTTTGAGGCCAGACTGGTCTATAGAAAGTGAGTTCCAGGACAGCCAGGGCTACACAGAGAAACCATAGCTCAAAAAACCAAAGGCGAAAAAAGATCTCACCAGTTATAACATTTTATAGACTTGTCAATAATTGTGATATTTGTAAACTCCAGTTTCTTTACCTGATTTTTCTGTGTGTTTCTGTAGATCTGAGGAGAAAATTAAGCACTTTTGTCAACTGAAGTCTGAACTTTTTCTTAAAGACAATACTTTGAGGAAGATACTGTGTTTAATTACGGAACTTAGAGTGGCAGCCCAGAGAAACTTCATCCTGAAAAGACTTTTCTGGAAAGTAAGCATTTTATTCTTAACATTTAAAACTTGTTTTGTCTGGTTGTCAAATTTAACCATAAACTGAAATAGAAATACATAAACTAATAGAAATAGTTGTATTTTGATGCTGTATTTTTAAATTGTGATTATATTTAATATAGTCTTGTTTTTATAAAAGTAACTTTTATTTGCCAGATGTAATTGTCATTTTGGAGACTTACTGTTGAATAAATTCACCCTTTCTAGCTCTTTTTGAACTCTGGATGGCTGGTTCAACTCAGATGTCCTGGCTCAAACTCAAGCTGACTGATCCAAATTGGCTTCTTATCTTCTGGTTCCTTATTCTCTAGCTCATTCTGTCTTAACCTGTAACCTATCCCTGTCAAACTGTCCCTGTAAAATGCCCTCTTCCCCATCACTCAGTGCTGTTCTCTTAAGTAGCTCATCTTTCCTGTCTGTTTTTGTGAGAGTTAGGTGTATCCTACCTCTGATTCATTCTGTCATCTCTATCTCTGATTCACCACTTTGTCTGCCTCTCAGTCAGACATCACTTTCAAACATGGCTGCTTCCTACTTGTCCTTCAAGGATTAGCTCAAATGCCACCAATCTCTCTCTTCTCTGCTGTCCTCAGTGAAGAGCTGTGCATCTTGCACCTTTCGATTTCTGTACCTATTCTATCTGTATGACTCTGCTATTTATAGTCTGTGGCAATCAGTTCAGTAGACACCATCTGTATGTGACTATTAAGCACTTGGATGTGACCAAGGATGAGGTAGTGGAATTTTAACTTTAATCAGTTTAAATAGCCTCTGTGGCCAGTAACTGCCATATTGGGCAATGTTCTCCACCATTACCCATAGTATTTTGACAACTCAGCAAACATTTATTACATTCCTAATTATTTCGAGGCATGATTCCAGGTATTAGACATGGAAGTGTGATTAAGACAGTTCCTATCCCCAAGAATCAGCCTCGTTACTCTGTTGGCTCAGGGCTCTTACCTCCCATGGCATGCTGAGGCCCAACACACTGTGTGCACATACCAGGTCCTGGAAGTTGTATTTGTTAAATTGAAATCTTATTCTCTTGTGAAAAGTCAAGCTATTCTGAAGTGTAGGTTTCACACTTGAAACTACCAGGCATTTCAGCATCATGTCATTAGCTGGACTAAACGAGGTCTTTGTATTCAGTTTGTGGCACAGAAAAGGTAGAGGCCAATCAGTAGGCAGGACTTCTGGGTTGGAGAGGGGAAGAGAGGAAGCAGGAGAGGGTTAGGTCTTTTTGGACAGGGATAGTGTGAGGACAAGATGTAATTCTGAGTGTCTTCTGGTTTCTATGGTGATCTGTCAGGATTCACCACCAGAGGATTTAGATTTAATAAGGCTTACAAGTTATGTTGTGCCCAGCGATTGTGTTATTGTTGTTTCTAGACTAAGTTTGTGTTGTGTTTTCCTTCATCTGGTGGCTTGTCTCGGTTCAAGAAAGAAAGGTACAGTGGCAAAGCATGCGTTTGCCTGAGGGTGCCCCACAAAGGCTGTGGGGGTATTGAAGCACAGGGCTGGCGTGGTAGTCATCCACCAGTGGGAACTTAGCGAGTGTTTCAGGAGCTCCAGGCCAGAGAGTCTCCACAAGATAAAAACAGGTCGGCCATTGACAGCCAGTGCATAGCTGGCTAGGCCACTGGGGCAGAGAGTTGCTGGCTCAAGTACAGGAATGAGCTAGTTTGATTTTTAATATTTCCCACAACAAAGGCCACGTGGGTACATGTGTATGTTAAATATTTCCATGCCTTTGTGGCTCATCTGTGTTCCTGACCAAACCACGGAGATCTGGGGGTTTGCCTTCACTGTCTGCTACAACCTAAGTCTGCTCTCATGTTCGTTTACACAGAATCAGCAGCTGTGACTAAGGAGTACAACAGTCTCATCCTTTTAGGAGGATTATTTTTTCTATTTAAAAGATCACCTCTCATGGTCCCAGCCTGTCTTAGTCAGGGTTTCTATTCCTGTACAAATATCATGACCAAGAAGCAAGTTGAGGAGGAAAGGGTTTATTCAGCTTACTTCCATATTGCTATTTATCACCAAGGAAGTCAGGACTGGAACTCAAGCAGGTCAGGAAGCAGGAGCTGATGCAGAGGCCATGGAGGGATGTTCCTTACTGGCTTGCTTCCCCTGGCTTGCTCAGCCTTCTCTCTTATAGAACCCAAGACTTCCAGCCTAGGGATGGTACCACCCACAAGGGGCCCTACCCCCTTGATCACTAATTGAGAAAATGCCCCACAGCTGGATCTCATGGAGGCACTTTCCTAACTGAAGCTCCTTCTCTGTGATAACTCCAGACTGTGTCAAGTTGATATACAAAACCAGCCAGTACACAGCCTAAAACCCTGGCTTTCCAAGGGCGCTTTCTGAACCTGAGTGATGAAGGGAACATACTGCTCTTGCAGAGGACTGGAGTTCACATCCCAGCACTCACACAGGGTAGCTCATAACCACCTGTATCTTCAGCTTCAGGGGGATCTGATGCCCTTTTCCGACCTCCCCAGGCACCCCCATACCACATATGCCTACTTAATCTGAAAACACCAGTTGTTGCTAGTCATCAGAGGTCTAGGGAAATAGCAACAGAAAGCTAGAAAGGAGAAGCGATTGCAAGCAATTGCAAACTTGTATTGACTTGCCTCATTTTGTGGGCAGTGCTTATTTTCATGCTTAGCTCTGTCAATATGAACAGGAGCACAGAAATGTTAGGTGCTCAAATGGAGTTTCTGTTTAGATAGAAATGACAATCTTTATCCAAATCTACCTTCAAGAGTATCTGTCTGTGTTTACACTGCTTTTTGTTGCATGTAGCTTTTGCTATCCCACCTAAGCTCCTGGAATGGGCAGCACTAACAGCCCCTGCCCAGAGAATATTGGATGTGCAGGATGAAAAATGCAGACACACACAATTGTTCAATTTCAACTTGCCTTATTGGCTCAGCTGCTGGGTACTTCCAATCTACTTCAGCCAGCTTCCTCTTCCCAGTACTTCCAGCTCAGCACCCTAAATCTGCACCCAATTTCAGTTGTTCAACCACCTTCAGTCCCAGCTCAACATCCCCAACTTCCCACCTGGAGAAGCAGCCTGTGGTTGCTCCGCCTGAGATCTCATATGGCTGGTTGTCTTTTTCCCCTCTGAAGCATGACAAACATTCCCCTCTTCTCCCTCCTGTGCTTGCCAGCTTCCTGCAGGGACCTGGAAGTCCCACCTATTTCTTCTGCCTATCAATCAGCCTATGACATTCTTACTGATAGATCAAGAACCAAGAGGGGAACAGGACCTTAGCATCAAAACCACTCCTACAGCTTTTATTGCTATTATTATATAATCATCACACTGCACATTTGGTTTAGCATTACTCAATACTTTACCATGTATCTTACATGTTCTTCCAGTAGTCTTTATCAGTGCCTGAGCCAAGCCTAAATGGCATCCACTGGCTCTTGACATCTCATCTGGATGACAGGGAGTAAAAACGCTTTAATTTTTCTTCCATTCTGCTAGTTTTAAAGATACTGTTATGAATAGCTTCTTAAGGTGAAGAGATGTTTTCCTTGTTCTTCTATGTGTGGGTGGAGTTTTAACAACTGGTACCCTCATTATTTCCTTTCTTGCTTGCTTTTGCAGACCAGTGAGATTTTTTACTTCCTAGTGAACAAACTTCATGAGTATTTGCCAGAGTCGAGGGTTAAGCATGCACTTCAAAACAAAAGCCAGAGGGCTGATGAGCTGACGTAAGTACTAACTAGATAATCAGATATTGTCCCTCTAAGGCAGTGGTTCTCAACCTGTGGGTTGAGACCCCCTTGGGGGTCACATATCAGATAATTACATTGTGATTCATAACAGTAGCAAAATTATAGTTATGAAGTAGCAATGAAATAATTTTATGGCTGGAGGCTACCACAACATGAGGAACTGCATTAAATTATCATGCATTAGGAAGGTTGAGAACCACTGCTCTAAGATGTTAGAGTTGGTTAATACTAGACAAAAAATATATATATACGATATTAATTATTAGTGGAGCTATAACATTAGGTTTTTAAATTTTAAAAATTATTTCTTTGTTGTTATTTAATCTTTTGAAATATGTTCTTGTTTTGAAATCTGGAATAGCCTAGAACTCACTATGTAGATTTGGCTAGCCTTGAACTTCTGCTTCTCAAGTGTTATTATAATCATTGGATATACCACCTGCCATGATCAGTGTTTAAGAGCAGAAATTACTCCTACAGGGGACCTAAGTTTAATTCTCAGCTCCCACTACTAGTGACTCATCAACCCCTGTAACTCCAGCCCTAAGATAATCTAATGTCAATGGCCTCTGTAGACACCTGCATTCCTGTGCACAAACCCATTTCCAGGGGCATGCTCACGTGCACACACACACACACACACACACACACACATCTAAAATAAGTCTTAAAAATGAAAATCATTGCAGTCCATTTTTAACTAGTGATTATTTTAAAAATTTGTAGAAAAAAAAACCCAACTCATTCTAAAATGCTTAAGCTTGTGACTTGATCCTGGTATGCCACCCTCAGTCTGTCAGGAAGTCCATTTTGAGCACCTCCATATAGCAACCCCAGACCAGTCACTCATCTGGGGTTTGCAATTTGGGGCACAGAATTTGATAGACTGTTTGCTAAATGACCACCCAAAAGCCTTTCTCTTAAGGCTTATGGTTTTCATGGGATTCTGACCTTGTGGAGCCATGCATACATATGTGCATGTTTATGCCATTTTCCATTTCTTCTCTCTTATTTTCTAGGGCATGTATTGAAATTATACAGACCCTAGGGCTGATGTTCAGAGAAACAGAAATTGAATCGTCACGATTGAACACACTGGCAGCTAAGAAGTAAGGTCTTATTCTGTATGTGCATGTGCGTGTGCGTGTGCGTGTGCGTGTGTATGTGTGTGTGTGTGTGTGTGTGTGTGTGTACGTATAAGTGTGTGTATGAGTGTATAAGCGTATGTGTATGTGTGTGGTGTATGTGTGTGTGAGTTTGTGTGTGTGAGTGTGTGAGTATGTGTATGTATGTGAGTGTATGTGTGTGAGTATGTATATGTGTGTGAATGTATATGTGTGTGCGCGTGTGAGTTTGTGTATGTGAGTGTGTGAGTATGTGTATGAGTGTGTGAGTGTATGCGTGTATGTGTATGAGTGTATGTGTGTATTTGTGTGAGTATGTATACGTGTATGAGTGTGTGTGAGTATATGTGTGAGTGTATGTGTGTGTGTGTGTGTGTGTGTGTGTGTGCTCGTGATTTTCTATTGTCCTACATAGGACCCTGTAGTCTCTGTCTTTACTCTTATTGTCCTCTGTCTATTGCTCCAGTTGGGGATCTTGAACCTGGGTCAGCGGGGGCCCAAAATGAGGTAGACTAAAGTCTCCCCTAATAGTCAACCTTATTCACAGCATCAGAAAACTTATATTCTGAAGATGTTCTCTGGGTCATGCCAGGTCAAATGAGCAGAACTCATTTGAGTTTAGGCCATATATAGTCACAAGGATGACCTGTGTCCAGAGGAGTGTAGAACACTAACCTTTCTCACACAGCCATCTAGACAAGGTCAGCAGACTTTCCTTGCAAGGTTCCAGGTCCCGTCTTCCTTCTTTTTTGTTATTCTGTCATGTTAAGAATATTTTATTTATTTACTCATATACAATTGATCACATCCATCCTTAGACTCTCCCAACTCCTCTTATCCCCACCCCCATCTCCCTCATAAATTCATATACTCTTTTTTTAAATACTGAGTCTGACTGGACTATTGGTGTGTGTGTGTGGGGGGGGGTATAGGGCATCCACAGGAGCATGGCTGCCTGTCATGGCCACATCCTAGGAGGAAACTGAGGCCCCTCCTCCATCAGCTGCCAAGAAGGCTTTGTCTTGAGGTGGAGCTTTGTGAGCCCTTCACATCCATGTTGGAATCTCTTTTCCTTTCCTTTCCTTTCCTTTCCTTTCCTTTCCTTTCCTTTCCTTTCCTTTCCTTTCCTTTCCTTTCCTTCCCTTCCCTTCCCTTCCCTTCCCTTCCCTTCCCTTCCCTTTCCTTTCCTTTCCTTTCCTCTTCTTTTTAAAAATTAGTTAATTAATTAATTTTATGTATAAGGGTACACTGTGGCTGTACTGATGGTTGTGAGCCATCATGTGGTTGCTGGGAATGAAGGTTGCTCACTCTGGTCAGCTCTGCTCACTCCAGTCGGCCCCGCTTGCTCCAGCCTGAAGATTTTATTTATTATTATATCGAAGTACTCTGTAGCTGTCTTCAGACATATCAGAAGAGGACATCAGATCTCATTATGGATGGTTGTGAGCTACCATGTGGTTTCTAGGATTTGAATTCAGGACCTTCGGAAGAGTAGTCAGTGCTCTTACCCACTGAGCCATCTCTTCAGCCCCCTCTCTTCTTTTTCAAGACAGGGTTTCTCTGTGTAGTTCTAGCTGTTCCAGAACTCATGCTGTCGACCAGGCTAGCCTTGGACTCAGAGATCTTCTACCTCTTCCTCCCAAGTGCTGAGATTAAAGGCATGTGCCACCATTGCCCACCATGTTGGAGTTTTGACTGGCTTGGTCTTACTGAGGTCTTGTGCATGCAGCCCCAGTGAGTTCATATCTGCAGCAGGGCTGTTGTGTCCGGCAAAAACAATTTTGAAGCATCTCTTCAGGGCCTTTTCCTCTTCCTGCCTCCTCTTCTGCAGTGATCCGTGAACCCTGGAGAAAGAGCTATGATGGAGATGTCCCACTTAGGGCTGAGCACTCCACAGTTGCGGGTTTTGGTATTAACTGGCATCTCCTGTGAAGAGAAGCTTCGCAGATGGGAAAAGGAGAGACTAACTTGCTGGTTCAGGGAAGTCCGATCACAGAAGAGCTCCCTACCCATGGGTTGCGCTCAAGTGGGGCTTTCCTGACAGGGCCTACCATGTGTTTCTCTTGCTTTTAAAGATTTATTTATTATTTTGTATTTATGTATATGTATGTGAGCATTGTGAGTTTATGTGTACCCTGTGTGTGCAGTAGCCCACTGAGCTAGACAGAGCATCTAATCTGAGGAACTGGAATTAACAGATGGTTGTAATTTGCCAGACATGGGTGCCGGGAACCGAACTCAAGTCCTCTACAAGAACAGTAAGTACTCTTGACGACTGAGCCCTCTCTCTAGCTGCCACACCTGCCACTTATTTTTCAAGCAGTCTTTGTCCTCATGATTGAAGCAGGATGACTGTCTTAGGGTTTTACTGCTGTGAACAGGCACCATGACCAAGACACTTCTTCCAAGGACACCATTTAATTGGGGCTGGCTTACAGGTTCAGAGCTTCAGTCCATTATCATCAAGGCCAAAGCATGGCAGCATCCAGGCAGGCATGGTGCAGGCAGAGCAGAGAGTTCAACATCTTCATCTGAAGGCTGCTAGTGGAAGGTAACTGACTACCAGGCAGTTAGGCATAGCTTATTATAGCACACACCCACAAGGCCACACCCACTCCAAGGCCACACCTCTCAAAATGCCACTCCCTGGGCCAAGTGTTTACAAACCATGACAATGACCTTCATGGGAAGTAGAAGGTCTAAAGGGCAAGAAAATGTTCTTTTTGTTTGTTTATTTGTTTTGTTTTTCGGATTTTCCAGACAGGGTTTCTCTGTATAGCCCTGGCTGTCTTGGAACTCACTCTGTAGACCAGGCTGGCCTCGAACTCAGAAATCTGCCTGCCTCTGCCTCCCAAGTTTTGGGATTAAAGGCATGCATCACCACTGCCCAGCAAGGGAATGTTCTTAAGCAAGGTACTTCTGCTCACTTTCTGTTGGCATTGACTCTTCTCCATCCTAAAAAGGAAACCAATCTCTTCCTTGGTTGTAAAGTGTGGCATTTAGTTGTTCTAACTTGGTTTTACCCTATTAACATCATCAAACCTTTCTCCTAACAAGACAGTCTTTTCCTAGCCTTCAGTCTGTGCCTTCAGTTGCTACAATAGAGTTTGGTGTTAATATTAATTTTTAGGCACTTTTGATATGCATAGGATTATCACAATAACAGAATTAATCTGTTGCCACATAACAAATTACATAAGCTTAGTGAGTTAAACACTTATCATGTCATGTCTCCATGGATCAGTACTCTGGGCAGAGTTGGTTGAGGCTTCTGCTCCTGGTCTCAGCCACTTCCGCTGCAGGGTTGATGGGATTTCTGTTCCCTCCTAAGCTCATGTGATGCATCAGAGAGCAGCTATAGATCACATGGCAGCTTATTTCTTGGCATAAATATCTGGGAGTTTCAGAAGGCCCCCTTTTTACAAAGTTCATCTGATTAGAACACCCCTGCTCTAGAATCACTTCTTCTGGACTGACTAAAACGTCACTAATGATGGCCCTGCATATATCCCACCTAGTATAGCACAATCATGAATGGATGCCACTTACAGTGTTGGGTCCTGCTCACACATAGGAGAGGGGAACATCATATGGGATCTGTGTACCCATGGGATAGGACCATTGGAAGCCGTGTTAGAATGCCACTTTCCATAACATCACAAACTATTTGACCTCCAATTTCTGTACTCTAAAATGTACTGAAAATATATTTTAAATTCATACATTATAAATAATACTAATCTGAATAATAAAACCACTCGATTGTTGGGACAATTTTTAAGTCTGGGATATCAATCCTAGAAGTCTCTATTTTCTGGATGAAACTACAATTTGACTAAAATTGTTGACCCAGAGAGTTTTCAATGAAGTCATTTGGTAGAAGGGGTGGATTTCAAATTAAATTCCATTTGAGGAAATAAAGAAGCAGTTATTCATTTAGCATTTCCTCCTATTATTTCCCAAAGTGGAAATTTTGCCTCCTAGCTGCATTCTCGCAATGTGCCATGTTCTTTTATATTTTGATATTGTTACCATTGAATTCCTATATTATCACAGTAAGTGACCCAGAACTTTAGAGTGCCTTCTCTTAGATTTGAAAAGGAATTGTTACTGAAAATAAAGGACTATAATTAAATAGAACAGAGAATGGAATGCCAATTCATACTTCATGCCTAGAATAGTTTCAGAAAGAAGTGTTCTGGGGGCTGAGGAGATAGCTAGTTAATAAGAGAGCTTGCCGAAAAACTGGAGAACATGAGTTCAAATCCCCAGAACTGTTATAAAGCCTGACATAGTTGTGCTTGCCTATAACCCCAGGACTGAGGGGTGGGGTGAGGTGGGGCAGAGACAGGAAAATTGTAGCCTGCTGATGGTCAGCCCAGTTCAGATTTAGTGAGAGACCATGATTGAAGGGAATAAAGACAAAACAGACACACAGCCAGAGAAGCTGGGTCAGGTGGGCTGTGCTTACTTTGATGGAGGGCACCTACTATGTATAACAACCCAAGACCTCATACATTTTATTATGCATGGCACGGGGGAGGGGTTAGCTAGTCTCTATAGGAGTCTCTATAGATAGAGTGGTCTCAAGCTGTAACAATCCTAAAAGAGGAAGGTGTGGTTGCTAGCTTATCCTAGCACTACCACCAGTTCCCACTTGGATCAAGGGATGGGGACAGCTTTGCCATACATCTGATTGCTGGCTTAGGGTAGATAGGGGAAGCTTTGTCAGTTTCCCATGGATCTGAGGCATTGGTCCTTGACATAGCTGTGGCCACACCCATAGTTCACATGCACTTGGGATTTCGTCTACTCATTACACATTTGCTCAAAGCTCCCCCAGCTCCTCCCAGCTCAGTGAATAAAGGCAACCCGACTTTGATCACCAGCAGCTATGCAAAAAGCCAGGTATGGCAGCTTTTCCTTGTAATACCAACAGTAGGGAGATGGAGATAGGCTGAGGACTGCTGGCCAGTCACAATAAATAGCCTTACTGGTGAACCCAGATCTCAGTGAGAGAGACTGAAAACCAAAGTGAATGGTTTTGGAGGAGTAATACCCAGGGTTGACCTCTGCTCTGACAGATACATGTATGTACATACCTGCTATAAAATATGGTAAGTGTATGAGGCAGTGCATATATGAATTATCAAAACACATCAAAATATATACATTTCTGATTTTTTTTTTAATTTAAAAAGAACTACTATGTAGTAGTACTGTTTCCTTGTCCCAGAGATACTTGTGACACATTGGCATAGCAACGCTTTAGAGAAGTCCTGTGGAGAAGTTAGTCAATAGTTACCACTTTCAAATAATTGTGTGTGTGTGTGTGTGTGTGTGTGTAAGAACACATGAGTTTAGGTGTCCTGAGAGGCCAGAAGAGAGCATTAGAGCCCCTGGAACTGGAGTCACAGATTGTTGTGAGCCATCATATGGGTGCTGGGAATCAAACCTGAGACTCTGCAAGAGCAGTAAGCACTATGTGCTCTTAACTACTGAGCCACCCCCCTTGGTTTCAGTAATCAGTATTTTATAATTGTAAAATATTTTTTAACTATGTATAATGTGTGTACCATAAATATGACTGTGTAAGATGCAGAGGAAGGCTGTAGACAAAAGCCCTCCAGTCAGCTAGCATCTTACCCTGTCTTTGAGAGGCCAAACCTACTCCATTTTGGGACTAGCCTTCATCCTAAGAGAAGCTTGACCTATAGCTGAACCCAAGCTGCACCCAAGCACCAGGAAGGACCCCATGGCTTGTCCTTGTTCCATACCCCAGAGTTATTCCTAGCTACTTCCTAGCAGCAGTCAATCAAAGATTAGTCTGTTTCAGATGTACTCTCAGATCGTTGGTGATTGTTCATAGTTTTGCTTCAGAACACCCACCTGCTGGCTTACAATAGTACAATTAGATGCTTGCCAGGCTGCAAACCCCCTCACTTGCTCCCATTTCCTATAAAATGTTGTCCAGCTGAGGGGTTGGGACTTCTTCACCAAACCATCCTGCTGCATCAGGGTCAGCAGTGAGTAAGCCCAAGATTGAGCTTGTAATAAAGAGACCCTGGTATGATTACATCAAGTCTGCTTCTGGGTGGTCTTTTGGGGCTCGAGAATGTGGCATGTCTCCATTTTAATCTCTCTTCAGTTTCCCTCTTTATCAGTTGTTGGTTGTCTCCATTCCTCTGCTTCTATGACACTGTTTACTTCCCACCCTCCCTCCCCAGTGCCCTCACATGTTCACTGTCTCACCTCTCCCTCCTCTCTTCTTCCTGTGCTCCTATGACATTGTCTGTTTACTCTTTGTCCTCCCTACAGTGCTCCCACATGCTCACTGTCTCACCTCTCCATCCTCTCTTCTTCTTCTTTCTGATCTGTTCCTGTATTTATACTTTGAATGAGCTTAGTGTAACCACTTACTTCCTCCGACTATAGAATCTATTTTGACTACCCTGTTGCTCAGAATTAATAATCCATAAACATACTTTGGAAATATAGCTTTACTTGGAACCACCACAGGCTTCCTTAAGTTCCTCCCTGCTGAGCTTTCTGGGCTAGTGAACTCAGGAACTATACTTTCCCTCAGCTCAAAAAAAAAATTGCATTCTTATTTAGATTTCTTTAAAAAAATAACACAATAAATTTATCATTTCAAGGTAGTCACCTGCTTGTCTAAGGATCAGTTAAGAAATGTGATAAGTTTGACTCCACCAGTTCCTGTTTAGAAGTTTTTCCCATTAATGGCTTTTTGTTTATTTTTTTTAGGGGAATGCTCTTTAATCTCTTAGTAATTCTCATTAGCAAGCCTAAGGTTCCAAAGTCCTGCTCCGTATCTGATGCCCAGCCTGTGGCTGATCCAACCTCCGCTGAAGTGTTTTTCGATGGTCAGGTGAGATGGGAACCTGGGGGTTGGCTGAATGGAACACATGTGGGTTCTTGTTTCTGTCTTTTAATGTGGAACATGATGCTGTAGAATTCAGAAGTATGTGTATGCTAAAGAGGACATGTTTTGTTATTAACCTAACAGCTGTTTCAGAATATTTGAGGAATCTGAGCTGGCACTTGATACTAAGATAAACTGTGGAGACTAGAAGACAACTTTCAGAGTCTGGCCTAAGAGTCAGTTGTGAGCCACTGCAAGAAGACTGCACTCAAAGGCAGGAAATGCTGAGCTTGGTTTTGGGTTTATTAATCTGGATTATTAATATTATTTCCCTATGAAAACATCTAGCGGACAAAAGGGTAGGTGTAGGTTTCACATCTGTAGGACATTCGGATCTTCTGTGCTGGGCATCAGGAGACAATACTGTGTTTGTTCATTAGGTGAGAGGAAGGGAGAGAGAAGCAGAGCTCATCCTGTACACTGTATGAGAAGAGCAGAGGCTAGGCCTGGGGCATGTCGGATGGCAGTTCTCATGCCCAGAGTGGCTGGTGGGCATTGTTAACTGCCTGGAGACCCCATGAGCAGTCAGAGGTCCCTGAGCCCCATGTTTACCAGACCACAGAAGGCATGTAAGTTCAAGCTAGGCACAAGCCTTAAGTCCCCAGAGGACCTCCGGCCTCAATCCCAAACAGCATATTTACCCCCTTTTGTTTTGTTTTTGAGACAGGGTTTCTCTGTGTCACCCTGGCTGTCCTAGAACCCCCTTTGTAGACCAGGCTGGCCTTGAACTCAGAGATCTGCCTGCCTCTGCTTCCTGAGAGCTGGGATTAAAGGTGTGCGCCACCGGGGCTGTGCAGCCATGTTTCGGCCTTCTTGAAGTAAAGTTGCTTGATGTTGCCCCCAGTGCAGACCTTTCGTGCTTTTGCCTGGGCCATTTTGTCCACCTGGAATTCACATTGGGAGTCGTTGCTAAATGTGTCGCCCCTTGACAAGAGCAGCTTTGCTTTGGGTGGTGCCGGGGACCGAACACATCCAAGGAAAGCACTCTATCACTAAACTACATCCCCGGTGGCTCTCTTTTTACTTTTTGTTTTGAATTGCCCAAACAGGCCTTGAACTTGGGATCTCCCTGACTTAGACTCTTTAGTGTCTAGAATTATGAGCCTGAGCTAAGGAGCGCAGCATGCAAGCAGCCTTCCTGAGAATGACTGAGCCAAGTGGATCAAGAAAGTGGACATCACAAATTAAAATCTTAATCAAAAATCCTTTTACAAGTATCTAAAGGGACATGGCTTTTCTGACTCAGCCCATGCTAGTGTATTGACTTATTGAAATGTCTAGTTACAGAAACTCATCCTGGAGTACACGGATACTGCCACAGCGCTGCTCTATGAGATTCTACTTGTCTTTCAGCAGGTATAAGGCGGGTTTTTATTATAATTCTGAGTTGTTTATGCTGTGGTTAACAGTGTACTGTGCTTTTATTGGGGAATCTTTTCTAAAATGGGTTGTGAAATTTCAGTGATATTATAGGTTGTTTTACAGATACTGATTTTAAAGATTTGATCAATCAGGATAAAAACCTATTTGGGAGCGAGAATTCTTTTAGATACAACTCTAGACTTCATGAATATAACTCATTTCTTTGAGTTTCTAGGGAAATCTTGGATTGGGGTCCACAAAATTCGCTATTAGCTGGATGATGTCCTTTCTACAAAGCTGTCCTCCCATCGTGAGTATTGAGAAGAAAAGGGCCAGCTTAATGGGTATTTTGTGCTTAATTAGTAAAACATCGGCATTGTGTTGTGATCGAGTCTACACAGCAGAAGCAAAATATTAACATAATGATTTTATTATTTAATCAAAAGAAAATGCTTTTATATTCAAGACCTGAATTAAAGGTATTAAAATTATAGCTTAAGATTAGCTTTATTTTATTTAAAAGGAAAAAAACGTTGAAGATAAATATAGCAAACAAAATGTTAAGTTATTGGTTTGTAATTTAAGTAAAAATATTGACATTTTCCATAAGTAGAAACATGAATAGAACATTTGGAATCGGCTGTGTGCTCTGCCCCTGAAGCCACCACTATGGGGCCACCACCGTGGTTCCAACTCTGATGATGTCTGGTGGAGATATCTTTACTTTCCAAATGGTCCATGCCTGTCATTCTACTAGATCACAGCCAGAGGGAGCTATTTAATACAAAAATGTGATTGCTATTCCTTGCTGTGAGCTTTTCTCTTTGCAAAGAGGCCAACCTCTGACCTCCATAGGCTTACAAGGCTGGGCATCTTTAGCTTTGCTGCCTTAGCTGGTCCCTCCTTCACCTTTGTAAATCTTTCAACTCAATGGTAGCCCTCCTTTCCCACTGACTCCACTGCAGGATGTCTTTCTCTGTGTTGGTCTTAGTCTTCGGCAACTGATTAAGGGTAATTTGCAAAGGGCAGAGGCTTGTTGAGCTCACATTTCAGGGTCTGGTTAGCCCAAGATGAAAGAACTGTATCTTGTGAGAATCTTGCTGTGTCCTTATGTGAGTGAAGGCCAAAGGACAGGAGAGCATATGTAGGCTGTGAGACAAAGTCATTTTAATATTTTGGAAATGTCTTGCTATGTTGCTCAGGCTGGCCTCCAACTCAGGATCCTCCTGCCTCAGTCTGTTTGGGCTTTTATTTTTTAAAGGTTTTGTTTAATATGAGTACACCGTAGCTGTCTTCAGACACACCAGAAGAGGTCACCAGATCCTATTACAGATAGTTGTGAGCTACCATGTGGTTGCTCGGAATTGAACTCAGGACCTCTGGAAGAGCAGTCAGTGCTCTTAACCACTGAGCCATCTCTCCAGACCGTCTGGTTGGGTTTTTGTTGTTGTCTGTTTGTTTGTTTAGCTGAATTCACTGTTATAACAAACTTGGTTTTGAAATAACAGAGTCTCTCCACAAGGTATCCATGAGCATAACTATTCTATTATCTTGAGAGCACAAGCCCATGCTTTAATAATCTCTTGTAAATCCTCACCCGCTAACACCTTCATTTTGGGGACACTAACACATGAAAACGAGCTGTAGCCAGCTGGGTCTGAAGTACTTCTCCCTCCTTTCCAGCCTAGCTAACCTCGAATCATCTGTGGGTCCTTGGTTCTGGTTCCTGGAGAGGAAGGCAAAAGATGATTCTGACCTTCTAACTGGGTTATGTCCTGCCAGCACAATCACACAATACCCAATACAGTAACTTCTTCCTCCCCTTGAGGTTGTCACTGTTGCTGTTTGTGTTGGCTTCTGTTGTCATGTGGTCCTGTCCTATGGTAACTGTTAGTGGCCTGTGTGTCCTGGCATACTTTCTACGAGGCATATGGTAGAAGCAGACATCTCTCTTCACTCGATTACTTTGGCCTGAGTCATATGATTTCCTAGGCTCACGTATCTTTCTGAAATGCTACTTACAGTGTCTTCCATGGTGTCTGTTCCACCTACTAGTGCT
The DNA here is from genome assembly GCF_008632895.1 of Mastomys coucha. Lineage (NCBI taxonomy): Eukaryota > Metazoa > Chordata > Mammalia > Rodentia > Muridae > Mastomys > Mastomys coucha. The sequence continues at coordinate 48,809,903 of NW_022196910.1, forward strand.
CCTGAGAGATGATGAACAGAGCCTCCTACTGTAAGGGCTGTATAGTGTGAACAAATGACAGGGCTTTTCTGTTCTATAGAGAGCATTGGTTGTTTGAAGTTTGTTACAGATCTAGTTTCTCATAACCCAGACAATGGCTTTCTCTCAGTACAGACTGCAACTTCAGGAGAACAGGGGAAGTCTAGCCTGTTCCTTGTTCACGATATCTAATGGATTAAGCTTTGTGAAGCCTTTGTCCCTCAAATCTTTTGCCACTTCCCTAAGCTTAGTCTCCCTCTATTCATCCATCATTCAATTAATCAACGTATGTTTTACTAGAAATATCTTCTAAAGTAGTATGTGGAGCTGGAGAAGAGGCTCAGTAGGCAGAGTGATTGCTGACAAGCCTACAGAGTTTGTTCCCTGGACCCAATATGGTAGAAGACAACAATTTCCATAAGTTGCCTTCTGAATTCTACATGTGGGTTGTGGCCTGCATACCTGTGTACACATATGTGCACATGCATATTCACACATACAGACATATAGACACACACGTAGTAGATAAGGCACACACAAAGATAAGGAAGTCAGTGGGGTATTTGACATGAAATAATGTATTCTTTTCCCATATGAGTGTATGCCCCATTTACTAACAGTGCTTTCCAGCTGAGAAAGTCTTTTCCAGAACGATAATGTGGAGTCTGTCCTGAAGAGTCTGTATTCTCTTGTCAGACCCCCTCAACATATTCATAGAAAGCTGGTCAGGGCACTCATCAGTGGACTAGCCTACTGCCCAATGGAGATTAAGTCCATGAGGTTGGCGTCTTTAGTGGTTCAGAATCCAGTCAGGCTCAGACTCACTCTAGGAGTGACCTAATTTTTGCTTATTCATACTTGACTGTGCAAGCTGAAAGTCTCCTATGTGTTTTATGCAGTGGTCTTAGGCTCTGTCATCTGGGTGAAAGTCCAAGGTCCTAAGGATCCCAGACAGTGGGGGAGTTCTTTACTCAGTCTTTAAAGTTCATGCCTTAAATTAGTAGTTCTCAACCTGCGGGTCACAACCCCTTAGGGTCAACTGACTCACAGGGGTCACCTAAGACCATAGGAAAACATTATGATTCATAACAGTAGCAAAATTACAGCTATGAAAATAATTTTATGGTTGGGGATCACCACCACATGAAGAACTCTATTAAAGAGTCACAGCATTAGGAAGGTTGAGAACCAGTGCCTTAAAGGGACTAAGTTAAGTATGAGGCCAGACTGTGGCCATAAAGTCTGTCAGGATGAAGAGTGTCCTAAGGCAAGGGAATATTGACACAACCTAGTTCTAGATAGTAGATGCCACGGGTCAGGCCAGTCGAGGGTCCCTCAACTCAAGGGAGAAATTGGGGTCCTGGTAATCAGACAGGCAAAGAGTTGGCGAGAATGACACATAGACGCGAACACAAGGGAGTGTTGAATCTGAGTGTATTTTCTCAAAATAGGCATCAGGCTTAAATAGTCATTACAGAAGGCAAAAGGAAGTTAGATAATACACCAGTCAAGGTACATTGAGGTCATCTGAAGCACAATGGTTTTATAGAAAAGTATATACATGCAAATTGACAGGAATTAAGCAGGAAAGTCAGCCTTATCTAAGGTCATTTTGATCTTAGAAGCCAGGTGCAAATATAGCCCATGACAAGCTGGTCCTTAGTAAACACCCACTATGCTAATCCTCTTGGCTAGCAGAAGTATGCCCCAGGGGTCCCATTGATGCTAACTTTTCCTAGAACAAAAAAATAATCTAATTCCTGGGAGTGGCTCAGCTGCAATTCTATTGTGGTCTGCCATACGTGCATACATACGTGACTATAATGAGGATTCTTAGTTGAACTTGCCCTGGGATAATTAACTCTTTTTTTTTTTTTTTTT
>NW_022196910.1:48811811-48817332 GCF_008632895.1 Mastomys coucha
TTTTTTTTTTTTTTTTCTTCTGAGACAGGATTTCTCTGTGTAGCCCTGGCTGTCCTGGAGCTCACTCTGTAGACCAGGCTGGTCTCGAACTCAAAAATCCGCCTGCCTCCCAAGTGCTGGGATTAAAGGCGATAATTAACTCTTATTCAGTAAATTCCAATGCCCAACCTCCTTCACTATCTCCCTAACAATGCTGGAGGCAATTAGTCTGAATGGGTAATATTCTTTATGAAATTCCAGGCTGAGGTTCAGCTCAGCATAGACTAGGTTATTGGAGCATTGGTGGAGGTCAGAAAGCAATGTCCAATTTAGCTTAACTTTTAGTCAAATCCTTCCATGAGGGCATCTTTAAAATGATACAGAAAGCAAGCACGGGAGACCTTCCATCGACTATTGCAAGGACAAGTCTGGACCACTTCTGAGTTAGGAATGTCAAGAGGGCTCCAGGAGGCTAGCTTCTTTAAAGCTTTTCGCCTCAGGACTGCTGTCACACAGACACCACTGGAGTGGATGTGGCAAGTAGAGACAAAAGTAGACCATATGAGAGATATTTGTAAAGCAAACAAAAAAGGCCCTGTTGGTGGGGGGGGGTGCAATCATTGATTGTACCTGCTTGTCAGCTGGCCCTGATTACTCTACCTCGTAAAACCATGGTGGCACTGAGAGTTTAGGGGATGGCTCAGCATGTAATGAGTACTTCTTGCCAAGCCCGACAACCTGAATTCAATCCCTGGCACTCATATGTAGGAGAGATGATGTAAGCAAGCTGTCTGCTGGCTTCCACACATACACCAAGGCATGTACACATAACATGCCACCCCCAAATGATTAAAAATGTAATCATTTTTTTAAAAGAATTTTTATTTATTTTATGTATAAGAGTACATGGTTGCTGTCTTCAGACACACCAGAAGAGGGCATTGGATCCCATTACAGATGGTTATGAGCCACCATGTTGTTGCTGGGAATTGAACTCAAGACCTCAGGAAGAGCAGTCAATGCTTTTAACCACTGAGCCATCTCTCCAGCCCCAAAAATGTAATTTTAAAAAAGAAAACAACAACAACAACACCAAAAAAAAAAAAAAAAACCAAGGTGCTAAAGAAATTAAAATTTCTTTGGTTTGTGATTTGGTATTGAGTAGGATTTCAAGGAGAAATAGCCCACAGGCATTGGAGTAAGTGTGGCAGAGGCACACTCATTTTGGATCTGTGGATGAGGCTTGCAGCTGAATCAGCCCGTGTGGGTGACTCCTCATCTACATGCATGTAACAACATTTTCCTTGTCTAGATGGCTTTTGTGGCCAGGATTGTGGAAGGAGTGGTGAGAGGGCTCTCAGCCTCGATCCAACTGCTGACTCCCTGCCAAGCAGTTCTGTTATACCAGCAGTTTTACATCCTCAGGAGCTGCCTGCAACACAGCAAAGCTCTGGCCGAGTACATCAGGAATGACCACCGTGAGGAGTTCAGGTAAGGCAGAGCATATTCAAATTGAAGTACTCACTGCTCATTTTCAAGGCCCCTTACTGTTAGCATTTTGTCTAAGCTCCACCCCAGTTACCTGGCAACAGCCAGGTGTGCTGACCCACTATAAAAGAGGCTGCTGCTGCTAGTCCCTTCCTCTGTTGCTCTCTTGCTCTTGCTCTGTCCATTCTATACTATACTGTCCTGTGGCTCGTCCCTCAAGGGGAAGGGATGCCTCAGCAGACCCCCTTCCCCATACCTGACTACACCTCCATAGAACATATCTCCCCTCTCTTTATCTTTTTATAAACACATCACACATTACTTGCGACAGGACGATGCTTGGGTTAAATGGTGATGGAAAATTCCACACTTATTTTTGGTAATTCTGTATTTGATCACAGGTAAGGTGAAATGTGGGACAGTTCTAAGAAGCACTGCTGTCTGAGGAGTGTTTCCAGCCTAGAAGCTACTTGCCTTGAATTGATTGCCTTTCTTGTGCGAAGCCTATGTTGCACAGATGTGTAATGATTTATTTGGAATAACAAACCCTATTGAAGGGGTGATAAATCATGAACTGTGAGTTCAAGCCAGTCGTTGAAGGATTGTTTTGCAGGGAGGGGTCAGTCAGGAAAGGGGAACATAGACACACTGGGGAGTTATCTGGCTGTCCCTTTGCCTCCCTTGTCACTAGCAGAACAATAAGAGGCAGCAGTAGCCAGGGTTGCATTCCTCAGGCAGCCTGCTTCTCTGCGTACCTCAGGGGTTGCACTTTTTAAATAAAGGCCAGCAAAGCACTCAGCAGTACAGCCTGAACTAACTCATGTTAAAGAAAAGCTAAGGTAGTTTTTGCCTTAAATGAGAAGGGTTCAGGCAGTGCGGCTCCACCATTGGTTCGGAGAGAGACATAAAAAGATGTGGAGGCGTACATTACAGCTTTATCTTGGCTTCAAAAGGAAGAAATTCAGCCCTTTGTGTGGACTCTGTTTTTCCTGCATGTGGCATTACATCAGAGGGTCCGTTCTGGATACCATAAAAGGGACTTGTTTGGCTTCAAGTTGATCCCACAAATCAGCCCCAGCACCCCTCCATTCTTGCTCCCTAACTTCCTTTGAAAATTTCATTAGGAAAAAGTGACATAGCGTGAAATTTACCCCTCTAGAGCATATAATTTGGTAGCTCTGAATACATTTCACAATGTTTTTGCAACCATAATTATTGAACCGCAGAACAATGTTATTATCTAAAAGAAACCCAGTGCCTGCTAAGTGGACATATCCCTCTTCCTTCTCAGCTCTTGGCTCTTACCTACCCTGTCTTCTAGACAATTGTCCAATGCACGACCCATGTCTTTCATTTAGCATATTCCAAGCATGTTGTAGTATGTATAGCATCACACACACACACACACACACACACACACACACACACGCGCGCACGCGCATGCACACACACACACACACACACACACACACCTGTTTTTCCAGTTTGAGACAATGTCTCACAGTGTAGCCCAGGCTGGTCTGGAACTCACCGTGTAGCTTAAGTTGGCTTTGAACTCACAGCAATTACAGGCATGTACCATCGTGCCTAGCCTAATTATAAAAGACCTAGTTATAAACTGTATAAACAATCAGGGCAGCTGGCACAAATGGTTAGCAGTAGGGACCTGGAGCTCCCAGCAGGACTCTGTCAGGGGGATTGTGTGCCCTTTGGTTTCCATGCCCCCTGCTTTCTCCTCCTAGTTCCCTGGTTTATTTTTCTTGTGGACACTCAGGTCTGTCAGTTTGTTTTTTTTTTAAATCAATGGCTTTAACTTACTTTGCATTAGAATCATCTGTAATTAAAAACACCTGGCCCAGGTGTAGTCCTTCTGTTTTGGTTTGCCTGGGGTATGATCTGGGAATGACAGTTTTTAAAAGCTACCCCAAGCGATTCTGGTCTTCACTCAGGGCTGAGAACCACTCTTTGCTGCTCCCCAAGGAGGTGGTTGAAGGCTGCCTATATTTTATGGGAGATAAACCCTACTCTTTCCTCTTGCCTGGTCTGGGTATGTTATCTCAGCTTGATCCCCTTCTCCTTGCTGTGCACTGTATGAGGGGCCCACCATCAGAATCCTTAGCATAGACTTGGGTGGGTCACTGTGTAGGTGGCAGATTCATTATTAATAATTCCTCAAATAAAGAGAAATGCTGAAATGCATACGTGGTAAAGATTTTTTAAGTCCTGAGCTCAGGAGGTTGGAAGTCAGGAAATGATGCGTCCTGTGGCTAAGGGTCCCCCACCCCAACTCCCACCTCACCCCACACCTACCCCTCCAACATTGTGCCATGAATGTGAGCTTACTGGATGAGCCAATGTGAAAGTTCTCACTTTTAATAGTGTTCTGTTTCTCTCTGTGATTTGCAGGTACTTTATTCACATGACAGCCTTGGAAAAGAGGCTCCCAGGATGCTACCCCATTACAGAGCCCACCACTCAGCTCTGTCATGAAGTTCTGCAGTTGATTGAACAGAAACAGTGTACAAAATGTTAGAGGAGATAAGAAGTATAAAGTATCCACTGAAGTCACTATGAAAAAGAATCAGCCTTTTGGTTTATTGAATGTTCAGCTCTCTTTCTAAAGATTCTAGTGAATGCTCACTAACACCTCTCTAAGAGGGCTTACTTTTTTTTTTTTTTTTTTTTTTTTTTTTTTGCTTTCTTGAGACAGGATTTCTCTGTGTAGCTCTGACTGTCCTGGAACTCACTCTGTAAACCTCAAACTCACAGAGTTCTGCCTCTGCCTCTGCCTCTGCCTGCCAAACACTAGGAGTAAAGGTGTATGTCCCCACACCCAGCTCTGGAGGGGGGTGGAGTTTAATTTTTAAGTAACCATGTCTGGGCTGAGAGCATGCAACTCAGAGGTAGAGTCTCTGCCTAGCATCTGTGAAGATATGTGTTCAATCTCTACCACAGGAAGAAACAAACAAACAAAACAAAACAACCAACCAAACAATAACAACCATAACAAAGCAAAACAAAACAAAACAATGCAGCACCAAGCAGCACAAACACAGTCCACGTCTTTCTTCATGTATGGAAAGTGGCATACCTCTCCGGAATGAAAGCTTGCTTCCTTCCTTCCTTCCTTCCTTCCTTCCTTCCTTCCTTTCTTTTTTCTTTCTTTCTTTCTTTCTTTCTTTCTGTCTTTCTTTCTTTCTTTCTTTCTTTCTTTCTTTCTTTCTTTCTTTCTTTCTTTTAAAGATTTATTTTATTTTATTTTTATGTGTATGAGTACCCTGTAGCTGTACAGATGGCTGTGAGCTATCATGTGTGTAGCTGCTAGGAATTGAACTCAGGACCTCTGCCAGCCCTCTCCGACGTAATTCACTGTAGCTGTCTTCAGACGCACCAGAAAAGGGCTTCAGATCTCATTACGGGTGGTTGTTGTTAGCATCCAGAACCTGCCTGCAGCAGATATGTGGGCAGGTCCACAGACCTGTCGCCAGGGCAACGGCCACCATATTCCCAGAATCTATTGGGTTCAGCTCCCACCTTTACCTGGACTGCTACGTCACGACATATATATATATATATATATATATATATATATATATATATATACTTTCCTCCATCTTTCTCTCTCTTCTCTCTCTCCCCTCTTCTTCTCTCTCTCCCCTCTTTCTTCCTGCACTGCTACCCCCCTACCCCCCTTCCAATTAAACCTCTTACATGTGGAACTGTTTGGGCCTGGTGTCTGCAAACGCTTCCTGCCGCGACTCAAAACCCATCATTTTGGTGCCGAAACCCGGGAGCATGGCAGTTTGCGTCTGCCGACCGGCTCCTCACCACCGGGGCAGACAGGGTACACGGCCACGTGGAGCGGCCGCTGGGACCCCGGCTGCCAGGTGGAGTGGCTCCTGCCGCCGCCGCTGCTGTGCTCCCAGTACCCTGCACAGGGAGCGCTCCCAGTACCACTGTAGAGGCTGCTGTTCTGCACGGAGAGCACCACTCACCTGGAGACTGCTCACCACTTCTTGCTAGAGACACCAGATGCTGCGGGACACAACAAACC
>NW_022196910.1:48819704-48820131 GCF_008632895.1 Mastomys coucha
TTGGTCTTGTCAAATACATATGCTAGGATCACAGACCAATCATTTCTTCTATCAATTTCGCAAGACACCCTTTTTCTACATACAAGATCCGTGGGATTCCAGGTGGGAGACATGAGTCCTTGGTAAGCTCTATCATAAAAATCAGTCCGGGGGCCCAGTGAGTACCATCCATATTCAGAGAAAATATGTCTCAGTTGCCCAGCCCCTAGATATTAAAAAAGTAGGGGAGATTATCAAACACTCCTCTGAGGTCCTTATCTCTTTGACATCAACCCTCATAAATGGTACTAACTTGTCGTTTCGCCTTTTACTTCAGACCTTGACCTCAGCATACCAACTACTTAATGTTACCAGGCCTGGGACGCTTTAAAGAGTGCTGGTTATGTGTACCTCCTGGAACTAACTCACAATTGTCACTTACAGCATC
>NW_022196910.1:48821146-48843963 GCF_008632895.1 Mastomys coucha
TGGGTACTTTCCTCCATCTTTCTCTTTTCTTCTCTCTCTCCCCTCTCTCTTCCTGCGCTGCTACCCCCTTACCCTCCTTCCAATTAAACCTCTTACATGTGAAACTGTTTGGGCCTGGTGTCTGAAGACGCTTCCTGCCGCTACTCAAAACCCATCAATTGTGAGCCACCATGTGGTTGCTGGGATACGAACTCAGGACCTTCGGAAGAGCAGTCAGTACTCTTACCCGCTAAGCCCTCTTGCCAGCCCCTGAAAGCTTTCTTAAAGCCAAGAAAACAGTACTGAGCACAGAAGCGCAGAGACTGAGTGTGCAGAAGAGATCTCGTGGGTCCCCTTGCTGTGATAAGGATGATTGGTGGAAGCCACTGGGACACCCGTGGCAAAATTGTTGTAGGAAGTATAAACTACACAGCCTTAGAGAAGTGCCAGGTAATGGTGGCACCTTCTCCCCTACCTGGAAATATTCTAATGTCAAAAATGTGCCTGCAGCAGTGGGCAGGAGAACAGTCACTGCTGCAGGAACACTGAAGGAACTTCCTGGGCGGAAGCTGCGCAGTGTGCTGGTCTGCTTCACGCCTGGGTGGCCCTGTCTGACCGGCCTGTGGAACCCCAAGGAAGAGTGACCTCACCTTGAGCTCTACTCTCGCCCAGCCATTTATAGAAAGCCTCCACCACACTGATGTGGCCAGGAGTTAATTTAGTCCCAAAATGCTCTCTGGAGCGGTTGCGTTCGACTTCTAAAGACACCAGAATTGGGCTTTTGGTTTAACTTCCTACAGCTTGAGGAAGCAGAGGAGAAAAGTCTCCTTCCAAAGACAAGCTCGCTCTGGGCAGCGTTGTCTGTGCTGCTCACTGGAACCACAGCTGGCGGGGGACTTTGTTGAGACTTAGGTTCAAGTCATAAATTTGTCCAGCAATATTTAAACTATTTTATAGTTATTTTTTAAATATAATATTTAATGATTTTGACTGTTCAAGATATTTCTTAAATTTAATACTTCTATAGCTTTCTAAATATTTTATGTTAAAAATAGAGCTGTTCCATCTGGGGTTGTAACTCAAATGGTAGGGCACTTGTCTAGCATGTAGGCGGCCCTGGGTTCAATGCCCAGCACCACAAAAATAAATAAAAATAAAAATTAAAAAAAACTGGCTTATAAAAATGAGACTTTGTGTTAAAAAGGTGCACAAAGAGACACTTTTAGCTTCTCAAATTGCTACTCTGAGAGGCTGTAGGTGGCTAAGGAGGGCACCTTCTTACCCATGTTCCAGATGTGTGCACCTGCCCTCGGCAGCTGCAGCCTCTTCCTCACCCTGCTAGGCTCCCACGTGCCATCCTTATGGCTATGTAATGACTTCATTTGCCAGTGTCCCAAGTTCCCATTATTCACAAATTCTTATGGGCTTGTTTTGTTGTCAGTGCAGCATTTAATAGAATCATTGTAAGATCTTTCCAATATATATATATATATATATATATATATATATATATATATATGTGTGTGTGTGTGTGTGTGTGTGTGTGTGTGTGTGTGTGTGTGTATGTAGTACTGAGTTTTCAACTTGAAAAACCTGGCATACTGTGACTTTCAAAATAATGTTTTGACATATTAAGAATAATAGTTCTGTTTGCAGATTATTTATAAATTACTAGTCTTATTTATTTCCATGAGTTTTTTTTCTTTAATATAACTTTTAAAATGTCTTAAGTATAAGAAATGAAACCTTCACTCAGGAATCTCATTTCTAGTTCTGACTCGGGCATCTGACTAATTTACATCAAGCCATGTGTCCTCTCTCTAGGCCTTGCCTGTCTCTTTCTGTTCCTCCGCGGTGTACAAGGATGGGAGTCTCCAAGCTCTCTAGTATCCTCTGCCTGAAAACAGCACTTTTGTTTATTGAAGGGGGGTCTCTCGGAGCCCAGGGAGGCTTGACCACTCAATATGGTGGTCAAGCTTTGTCTCAGTAGGTTCCAAGTAAGCCTGCACAATTGTGTCGTCAATACAATCACATGGTCTCCAAGCCTTCTCTACCATCACCATGTGGTCTCTGAACTCCCCTCCACCACCCTCCAAGAAGTCTGGAAGTCTCTTGTTCCTACCTAGGGGGCAGAGATGGGGGCAGTGAGTGTCCTGGCCTGGTAGATGAAGAGTCGTTTCTGAGATAGTCAGAAGAGTGTGAAGAGACTGCTGAGCATAGTGTAGCCCCACTTCAAACTAGGCTGTGAATAGTGAATAGTGGGCACCACAGCTTAGGCCATGGCTCATACCAGGTGAGCAGCTCTGTTTCTCCCTATGCTCTAGCCCAGTGGGGCCCAACCTTCCTAATGCTACAACCTTTCAATAAGGTTCCTCATGTTGTGGTGGCTCCCAACCACAAACTTACTTTCATTACTACTTCATAACTAATTTTGCTACTGTTAGGAGTCATAATGTAAACACCTGTGTTTTCTGATGTTCTTAGGTGACCCCTGTGATAGGGTCATTCAACCCCCAAAGGGGTTGCCACCCACAGGTTAAGTGCCCTGACTCTGAAGTGGTAGTGCAGGTTCTGGTGATGACCTGGGTCCTGCCCCCCATGTGTTTTCCTGTCCACCTTCTGCACTAAAATCATCCATATGGAATGTATGGGAGCAAAAACTCAATGTCAGAATGTACCAGACCCCGCCCCCCCCCACACACGTTGGTCTAGCTAGTGGCTCTTCTAAAAAACTCAATGTCAGAATGTACCAGAAACCCTCCCCTCCACCACCCCCCACACACACGTTGGTCTAGCTAGTGGATCTTCTAATACCGAGCCTGAGTGTTTTACCTTGTGTGGCTCACGTCTTTTCACTTGTGATCTGTGGCGTAAAGAGCCAGAAATCAGGATTTAGAAAGGTTACCTTTTCATCGTTCTTTTATGCTCTGCGTGTTTTATTTGCATGGTTTCCAAAGACAAGAAAATCATGGAAGAATCTTTCTCTGTTAGTTACCAGACACAGTCGACACTGTTAACTAGACATTGATTTTAAGTGCAAAAAGAATTTATCTTCAAGTAAAACAATTGCAGAAAAAACTTGACGGTGAAAATCATATAGATTTCCCTCTCTCAGCCTACCACCCGCCATCTGCTGGGACTCAGCCTCAAGGTGTGGACTCAAGGTCACCCAGTGTTTTCTTGTCACCCTTCTCAACCATTCCTCCTAGCCTTTTTCATTCCTTTGAGACTCTCCTTTGAAATGTAGAACTGCTCAACTAGGGATCTAGCACTCAGAGCTGCCACACTTGTCTGGGTGTCAGGGAAGTTATCCGCATTCTCCTTCCCCTCGTTCTTTTCTCTCTGAGGTACTCCTAGTCCATCCTGATTGTGCACTTCAGCCCTCCCTCCCAACCTTTTTTTTTTAAAGACTTATTTATTTTATGTATTAGAGCACACTGTAGCTGTCTTCAGACACACCAGAAGAGGGCATCAGATCCCATTACACGTGGTTGTGAGCCACCATGTGGTTGCTGGGAATTGAACTCAGGACCTCTGGAAGAGTAATCAGTGCTCTTAACCACTGAGCCATCTCTACAGCCTCCTCCCAGCCTATCTCAATTACCTGTAGACTCGCTGCCCTTTGTGGTACCCCTGGCTGGCCTTTATTTTCCCTTGTGGAGCTGGACCCCCCAAGTCCTACTTAAGAGACCTCCAGAGTCAGTGTTCTCTCCATTGCTGCCCTTTGATCCACCCCACCACTGCACAGGTCAGGGACTGCATGGAGTCTTAACCTAGAGTTCCAACCAGATCATCTGATCTGAGCCCATTCCAAGACTGGACTTTTTAAACCCAGAGTGACCCTGTCTTAGGGTTTCATGGCTGTGAAGGGACAACATGACCGAGGCAACTCTTATAAAGGATATTTAATTGGGACTGGCTCACAGTTTCAGAAGTCAGTCCATTCTCATGGTGGAAAGCATGGCAGCATTCAGGCAGACATGGTGCTGGAGGAGCCAAGAGTTCTACATCTACATCTGAAAGCAGCCAGGAGGAGACTATCTTTTGCAGGCAGCCAGGAAAAGGCTTTCTTCCACATTGGGTGTAGCTTGAGCATTAGGAGACCCCAAAGCCTGCCTACATTTGACACACTTCCTCCAATAAGGCCATACTTATTTCAACAAGGCCGCAGCTTCTAATAGTGCCACTTCCCATATTTGAGCCAAGCATATTCAAAACACCACAGACCCCAAGATTGAAAACCGAACATTATTATTCTGGTTCACAGATTAGGGTAACAGCAATCAAAGAACCATGCACATCCATCCAACAAAGAAGATATCAGATATTCACACAAAGAAACACCACAAACATCTTAACTACAAATGCCTAAGTCCTTTCAAAAAACCATACAAACACAAACAAGACAATATGACTCTTCATATTGTGAAACACAAAAGCAAACAAATGAACTAGCACTCCTATTATAATATAACATGAGAAAAGCAATTTATCTAAAGTGCAGGAGGACAAGAACATTAAAATACCAATTATTAATATACTCAAGGACTTTGAATATATGAATAAATACCTCAATGGAGACTGAAACACAAATTCACAGGAGAATAAAACCAAAAACAATTCAAGATATGAATGTAGTATTTAAAAAAGAAATGGAATTTCTAAACAAATCCAAACTGAACTAGAACTGGAAATGAAAAGCCCAGGGAGTCTGACAAAAAGCCCAGAGGTAAGCCTTGCTGACAGATTGGAAGCAGTCAAAGAGAGAATTTTAGGTCTTGGAGACAAAGTAGCAGAGATGGATACCTCAGTTAAAGAAAAAGTTAAATCTAAAAAAGCCAGGCATAAAACATTCAGGAAATCTGGGACACTGAAAAGACTAAATTTGAGAATAATAAATAAAGGAAGGAGAAGAAACTAGGTCAAAGGTAGAGAGAATGTTTTGTAACAATAAATCAGAAAATTTCCTCAGTCTAAAGAAAGAGATTCCTTGCTGGGCAATGCTGGCACACGCCTTTAATCCCAGCATTTGGGAGGCAGAGGCAGGAGGATTTCTGAGTTTGAGGCCAGCCTGGTCTACAAAGTGAGTTCCAACACAGCCAGGGCTACACAGAGAAACCCTGTCTCGAAAAACCCAAAATAAATAAATAAATAAAAACCAAAAAAAAGAAAAAAAAAAAGAAAGAGATTCCTTTTCAGATACAGGAGGCATACATAACACTGAAGAGGCTGAATAAGAAAAACTCCCTGCCGTCCATAAGAATCAAAACACAAAACATTTAGAATAAAGAAAGAGGGCTGGAGAGATGGCTCAGCGTTTAAGAGCACTGACTGCACTTCCAAAAGTCCCGAGTTCAAATCCCAGCAATCACATGGTGGCCCACAACCATCTATAACAAGATCTGACCCCCTCTTCTGGAGTGTCTGAAGACAGCTACAGTGTGTACTTACATATAATAAATAAATAAATAATCTTTAGAATAAAGGAATAATGTTAAAAGCTGACAGGGAAAAAGACCAAGTCACATAGAAAGACCTAATAGAATAGCACTTTTCAATGGTGACTCAAATCCAGAAGGGCACAGATGGATGTTCTACAAAGTCAAAAAAGACCACACATGCCAGGGCAGACTACAGTAGCCAACAAAACTATCAATGCAATTGAAGGAGAAAGAAAAATAAATTCACGATAAAAATAAATATTTTTTGTCCACCAATCCAGCTCTACAGGAGGCAGTGGAACAGCAGTTCTCAACCTTCCTAATGCTGCGACCTTCTACTAATATAGTTCCTCATATTGTGGTGTGATCCCCATTTATAAATTACTTTGTTGATACTTCATAACTGAATTTTGCCATTGTTATGACTTGTAAATATCTGATATGCAAATCCCTAAGGGGTTGTGAGCCACAGGTTGAGAACCACAGCACTGAAAGGAAAACTTCAGTCTGAAGAGAAGAGTAAATATGCCCAAGAGGACCTAAGGAATAAATAGATCCACATCAGTTCATCAAAGGAGGGAATACACCACCACAAAAATAACAGGAGTTAGTAAATACTGTTCAATAATAATTCAATATTGATGGTTTAAATTCCCCAATAAAAAGACACAAACTAACAGATTAGAAAGCAAGATGCCTCTTTCTATTGCCTCAGGGAATGAAACATCAAGGACAGAAAACATCTTAGGGTAAAAAGACGCAGAAGGGCATTCCAAGCAAATGGAACCAGAAAGTAAGCAGGACTAACTATCTTAATATCGCACAAATAGACTTCAGACAAAAACTAAGCAAAAGAGAGAAGGAGACTACATGCTCATTAAAGGAAAAGCATCTATCAAGATGATATTCCAGTTCTAAACATATACTAGTGCAATAGTTACACAGATGTTATGGGTGCAACCAACCCTTTTTGCTTGGATTTAAGGTCCATTCAACACAGCAGTAAAATGATCTCTAGTGACATATTTCTAATGGCATATACCCACAGATCAGTGAATCCTCCTCTGAGGATTCTTCTTACTGTAGATGGTAATTAACACAGAGACCACAACTGAACATTGTACAGACAGTGAGAAATCTTTGAGCACTCAGCTCTAAATGTCTTTGTCAAACCCCTCCCCTCAAGGCTCATGGATCTATCTATGCAGAAGAGGAAGCAGAAAGATTGTAAGAGCAAGAGGCAACGGATAACTTCAGTGATGTGGCATCTTCCAGGCACAACAGGGCTGATGCACACATGCATCACAGATAGTGATAGCACATACAAGATCTGTACAAACAAGAGGCTGGAGAGATGGCTCAGCAGGTAAGAGCACCAACTGCTCTTCCAGAGGTCCTGAGTTCAATTCCCAGAAACCACATGGTGGCTCACAACCATCTGTAATGGGATCCAATGCACTCTTCTGGGGTGTCTGATAGCAGCTATAATGCACTCAGATACATAAAATATATAAAATAAAAAGAAAAAAATCTGTACAAACAAACCAGTCAGATTCCCAGCATGGATAAAGGGAAGAGGGAACAACATCCTACGTATACCTGAGAAGCTATTGCTACTTGCTGGGAGAGGGAACATCATGCAACACACACGTACAGTGTATTTTTGTGTATTCAACTCCACTCCTCCCAGATGCACTCTCCCTCCACAACTTGTTGTTTTCTACGACCCACTGAATACAATTTGTGCTGCTCATGGACTCACAGGTATGGGACCATCTACACCCTAACGAAACCTGACCCTCCCTCCCAGCCTTAAACTGTTTCTAGCTCCTCAGCTAGGGGTGGGGCTCATGAGCCCCTCCCTCTTCCGTGCTGGAAGGTTGACAGGATTGATCCTGTGCTGAAGACAACAGCTGCCTGTTGTCATGAGTGTGGCAGGCCTGTCATGTGCAGAAGACATTGTTTTGTCGCAGTCCTCTGTGACCTCTGACTTGCAGTCTGACCGCTCCTCTAAGATGTTTGCTGAGCCTTGGAGATAGATGGGTATGAATGTGTTATACAGATTTCCCGCTTGTGGCTGAGCACTCTGTAAACACTTACTCTCTGTAAACCAATCAGTTGTTGGGATCAAATCTTTAAACCCATGGACCTTTATGAGGCATTTAAGATCTGAACAACAAAGTCATATAAAGTACCCTGTAGTGGGTTGGCCTGATGTTGCTTGTCTTCTAATGCTATTACTGGTTCCTTAAGACCTGGTTGCTCCAGAGAGGAGAGTCGCCATGTAGACCCAAGTGATGCTATTTGACCTTGTCCCCAAGTTATTTCCTATTGGTGAATAAAGATGCCATCAGCCAATAGCTGGGCAGAAGAGACACAGGCAGGGTTTAGGGTTCCCAGGCTTGGGGGTCCCAGGAGAAGAGGAAGGGAAGAGAAGCTGCCCTGGGTTAGGTGAGTCATGGAAATGTGGCCCTGAGGGCTGGCCAATTGGAGTTGAGAGAAGCCCAGATGAAACACAGTAATAACTGGGGGGTATCAATAGTAAAGTAGATTCTAATATCATAGAAGGTAGATATCTGCCCAGCTCTTGTTTAAGGCTTAGTGTAAATAACAAAGGTTGTATGCCATTTGTCCAGGAACTAAGAGGTCAAAGGCAGGGTAGAAACCCCAGGTTGGAGTTTAAAAAATTATATAACAATACTCATCCTCAGCCTTTGGTTTGAATACCTAATTGACAAGTGAACAATCCAACATTTACAAAGTTCGTAATCGACTGGCCATATAAAGGATATAAATACGGGTTTACTGTCTTTCCTGAAATCTACACACACTACAGTAAAGTCTAGAATGCCTATAGTTGCCAACATATTTTGCATGTCACCATATTGAATCTCACTGCCTGGAAGTGCTAGTTTGAATTTGCATAGAGATCCTTGCGAATATATTCATAGATGTGCTAGAGCAGAGTTGAAAATATCAAAAGCCTGCTGACTGCCACAGAGGTGGAACTGGTGACATTCTGATTTGCGAACCAGTGACATTCTGTCTCTGAATGTGCAACCACTTGTCTTATATTCACTGTATTTGCAGAGTAGACAGGTTCTGAGATAAGTATGGAAAAGAAACTAGAAAATTCCAGAAGAATTTGAAGAGTTTTGGTTTTCAAACTCTTGGCATCATTTCTACCTGACTTTTCTCTGCTGTATTTACTTCCAACCTGTGGTCTGTGGTTGTGAGATCCACTTGGATGGACTATTTGAAGGAGCTGGTCTGTAATTCTTCTTGTTTCTGTATGTGTTGGATCTGAAGTTTTCCTTGTGGGGAAGGTAGGTACGTCCTTGGCTAACAGTCTAGGCAGCATAATTCTGTGATAGAGTCAAGATGCTCTGTTTAGAACCTTGTCTACCTACTTACTTGGTGAACTAAACTTGTCTTGATGAGCTAAACTCTTCCAGAGCCTCCACATATTCAATTATAAAATAATAATAATAATAATAATAATAATAATAATAATAATAATAAACTCTTTGAAGAGTTTCTATAAATATGAATGTCCATCCAAGTATCTATCTCTGTGGTTGGTATTATTAAAATGAAACAGATTGCTTTGCCATTTTTTGGTTCCAAAATTGTTGAGAGCTTCGATCCCAGAAAATTCTGAGAAGTAAAAAGCTGTAAGAAATGGGGGCTATTATACTAACAGAAATGCTAACATACTTAGGACCTTTGTGTTTAAATGTATTAATTCATTCCAATTTTCCAGGTTGTGTGGCACTTTGTAGTAGCCAGGCTTATTCTCAGATTTGGGTAAACCATGAATCAAGTCATATAGCTCAATTACAAATTGTTGAGCAGGCATACTGTGTTATGCTGAGCAAGCCAGTAAGTAGCACCAGTCCATGGCCTCTGCATCAGCTCCTGCCTCTACGTTCCTGCTCTGCTTGAGTTCATGTCCTGACTTCCTTTGGTGATGACCAGTGCTGTGGAAGTGCACGCCGAATAAACCCTTTCCTCCCAAGTTTCTTTTGGTCATGGCGTCTCATCACAGCTATAACACTTGAGCTGCAGGACTTTCCTTTTTCCCACCAGTACTCTCCTTTTTCTCTCTCATTGCTTTCTAATAGGAAGTTGCCTTTGATTCTGGAAAGATCAGGGGGGACAATGGGCAAAGCAAAAATAAGGCAGGTTTTGCTAGATGACTATCCAAGATTCTGGAAAAGGCAAAGGGCTTTTTGATAGTTGTGTAGTGAGGCCCCCTCCCTCCTTTCTACATCTGGGTCATGAGGATGGATTAGTAATTGCAGATATGATCATTATTTGCTAGCAAGAGGATCAGTATAGGAGGAGGAAGGTGCACATCACATACGACATAGTACTGCTGTCAAATATGTCAAGGGCTAGGAGACATAGCTCAGTAGTTGAGTGCTTGCCTAGCATGCCCAAGGCCTTGGGTTTGGTCCCCAGCCCTGGAAATAATAATGATAACAGTTAATATTTGAGTGCTACTGAATGGATTTTGATAGGCCAGCCCTTGATATTTACCACTGCTTACATTTCTACAGGGTATCTACTTGTCCTCTTCAGTGCTGACCTGAAATTGCACTTGGGAATTATGTGGTTACTGTTAGAGGATATCCACCAAAGAAGACTGCTTGACTCGGGTTTAAGCCAATAGAAAATCTTCATTAGCCAGCCATTACACTGGGTGTTCCAGATCCCAGAGTAGCCCTGGGCCTTTCTCAAGATGAGCTTTTAAGCACAAAAACAATATCCTGGGTTGATATACTTCAGTTAGCAAGAACATTAGCCAGAGCAGAACTTCAGAAGCCAAAAAGCAAGGTTAGTACAATTAGGGACTTTCCCAGAACTATGGACTTTGATGGATTAGGTCTTTGTTTTCATTTTGGCTGGTGGTGCTGTCTACATGCTGAGTCTTACAACCTGATTAGTACTTCCATCATAGAGTCAGTTGTGCTAAGATCTGGGGGCCTGTTACAGTTTCAGAAGGAGCGTGGTATTTTGCTTCCACTAGGAACTATAACCAGCAGAGGGCACAGGTGGATTGGGAAGAAAAATAGATGGTCTAACAATGGAAGAAATTTTAAATTGTAAAAAGCTCATCATCATAGGTAGGTTAGTTTGATTCACAACAGAATATATTCCATTGTATGTTTCTTCTAATACAATACCTCAAGCATATACAATAAAATGTGTTCTTCCACAATTGGCAAATGCTTAAGGCTTTTTCTATTGTTTCCTTGCACACATCCTCTAGAACTTTCATTTTTGCATGACTGAACATCAACTAATGTCCCTGCCCTGGCAGCTGTCATCTACTCTGACTGTTTTGGATATTTTATTGTTAAAGACCACAAGACTTTTGAAGTTGAATTGCCATTTACATTAGGAGTTGAACCTTTGGGGACAAGGGTGGGAAGTTATGATTTAAAGTTGGTTGTCAAGGAGTGGAGTTCCAGGGGGTTGATATATCTCAGTTGTTACCTTGATCTATAATTACCCGGAGGTGGGTCTCTGGGCATGCCCATGAGGAAATTTTGATTGGGTTAACTGAGATGAAAAGACCAGCCCATTCCTGGGTGGGGCTCCTGGTGCTAATAGGAAGGAGACAGTGAGCTGAGCTTAAGCTTTTATTGCTCACTGATTCCTGATTGTAGGAGTGATACAATGAGCAACCCGAAGCTTCTGCTTCCAGGACTTCTTTGCCAGGACGAACTATTCCCTCAAACTGAAATTAACTGTTCATGTTTCTTGTCAGGTATTTTTGTCTTGGCAACAAGTAATCCATGTATTTATATACATGCACATGGTCTCTATGTATTTATGTATCTATGTAGCTATGTTTCCATGTACCTATGTACCTATCTATCAATCCATCTTCTACCTATCTTTGTATCTATCTATATATCTATCTATCCATCCATCTTCTATCTATCTATCTACCTATCTATCTATCTATCTATCTATCTATCTATCTATCTATCTATCTCTCCATCTATCCATCTATCTATCCATGCATCCATCATTCTCAAGACAGTTTTTCTGTGAAGCCCTGGCTTTCCTGTAACTCACCCTGTAGAACAGGCTGGCCTTGAACTCAGAGATCTGCTTGCCTTTGCCTCCCCAGTGCTGGGATTAAAGATGTGTACCACCACTGCCCAACTTCAGTCTTTGTCTTTTTAGAACTAGTTTATTTTACTTAAAATATTTTAAAATCTGTACTGTAGCATCTAGCTATACTAGCAACATTGCCTTCATTTTAAAGGATAATATCTCACTGTATATATATTGTATTATATATTATGATATATATGTAGGTAAACATTCTTTTATTCCTTTTTTGAAAGATGGTTGAGTTGTTTCTACCAGTTGACTACTGTGAATTCTGCTACATGTACATGTACAAAAATTTTGTAGAATGTTTTTTGAAGTCTTGTTTTCAGTTTTTTTGGGAGATATAGCCAGAAGTGATATTGCTGGGTCAAGTGATCATTATGTTACATAAGGGGCTGAGGATGTGGCTTGGTTGATAGGATGCTCACCTAGCATTCACAAAGTCTTTAACACCACACAAAACCAGGTATGGTGGTATCTACCAACAATCCCAGCACTCAGGAGTTAGAGTTGGGAGGATCAGAAAAGTCAAGATCATCCTTCATTAGTTAATGAATGTGAGACCTGTCTGGGCTATGTGAGACCTTGTCTCAAACAAACAAAACAAAAGTAAACCCCTCAGGCTCTCACGTGTGGATGCAAGGTGACCTAACAGGAAAGCAGGCCTGTGTGGCTTGTGCCTTGTCCCCTGGAACTCTCAGTTTCAAAAACATCCTCATTTGGATGATGCATGTGAGGTTCTATGCCTGGGTCATGAAGGAGTTCTGTCCCAGGGCTTTTAAGATCAAGAAAGACCTGTGTGATAGTAATAAGAGGTACTTACAGTATCATATACACCCTCCTCAGAGAACATAGCTAGTTCATATGAGAGACACACTAAGTGCCAAACCAAATCCAAACATGTCATTCTGATTACTTGTAATGTTCTAGACTTCAGTGGCTCCCCATATTCTCCACATCCCCCAAACACTCTTTTAAACCTAGGCCATGAGAAGGGAAACAAAGTGGAAGACGTCGTTGTAATCAGGCTCTGACTTTATCTGAGAGAATATAAGGTCATCCTAGGGCAGGAGGAGCAGACTCCTGGGAGGATCCACATTTACAGAGAAGAACTGGAAGATGGGGATGGTTTTGTAACCATATGACACAACTTGGCTGACACTCTGGACAGTGTTGCTACACAACAACATGAGTCTTCGGTGAGTGCCAAGTCTCAGGACTGAGTCCAGCTGCCAAGATGATTCCAGATAGTTTAGTGCGAACAAACAGTAAGTGAAGGACGCTGTAGAACAGTGATTGTTTAAGGAGACTGGGAAGGATTTCTCTTATTAAAAAAAGTGTTTGGATATCAAGCATGTATGAATGTGTGTGTGCATGTGTGTGTGCATGTGCATGTGTGTGCATGTGCGCACATGCATGTAGTATGTGTGTGTGAGTTTGCACATGTTTGTGTGCACCTGTGTGTTTGTGTGTGTGCATGTGTGCGTATGCATGTAGTGTGTGTATGTGAGCATGTGTGTATATGTGCACATGTGTGTGCACGTGCGTGTGTGCGTGCATGTGTAGGTGTATGCACCAGACCAGATCCAAGAATCAAAGTGGTCCCCAGCCTGAAGCAGACTGAGATGAGTTTGTTGGAACAAAACTAATGTGAGTATCCTGGCAACCTCAGGCCCCATTCCTTCAGAGAATGGCTATTCTTAGAATTACTTTATATTAAGTCCCAACTGGGGCAGCTTCTCATAGTGGACATGTCAAGAGAGGAGATTCACCATCTGTCCTCAGCACCAGCAAGTGGTGGGGATAATATTACGTTGTCTGCCCGAAGCCTCAAAGGTTAATCGTGATTTTGAAAGTTCTTACTAAAAATACTTTTTTCCTCCCCAGAGAGAAATCACTTCAATGAGCATCAATTGTAAGTTTTTTGGATGGTTATGGGATGCATAAATAAATAAAACCAAGTCTCTCTTGTCAAGGATGGATATGCTAGTTAGTTAAGTTTTCTATGGTAAATTAGTTGGAGCACAACATTCAAAATTTTTGTTTGAGAGCTCATGGAATTAATGTTCTAAAATATGTATATGTGTGTGATGTATATTTATATATGTGTGTGCATATACAGACACTTACCAGTAAATACTGGACACTTAACAATTAACAACACTTTATAACAATGTTAGGCATTTCCCCCCATGGATAATCTAAAACTGTCCTCCCCACAGAAGGGAAACATCATAATAGCAGAGCAAGTCAGCTCACGGTCAGCTCAAGATTGGTTGGCCCCTTTGCTTTGGGCATGTGGAGAGGCAGCACACTATGCGGGAAGCATGAAGTGAAATCCATCTCATGGCCAGAAACAGAAAGACAGGAGGGGGAGGAGGTTACCCAGATCCCACAATTCCTTTCAAGGGCATACCTCCCATGACCCAAAGATGTCTCACCAAGCTCTCCTAAAGGTGTCATTACCTCATAATACACCATGCTGAAGACAAATGTGGTATATGGACCCTTGAAGGGCCTTAAGAATCCAACTACAACAACGAGATACGACTTCTCATCCCCTTGTAGGGCTAAATTGAAAAGGACATTAAGTGTTGTCAAGGGTCAGGAAAAAAATTACTGGTAAAAATGCAAAGTGTTACTGATGGCCTTAAAAAGAGTTTGGCAGATCCTCAAATGGTGATTCACAGAGTTAGCAAATGTTCTAGCAGTTTCTTTCCTAAGGGTATTAGTGAGAGAAATGAAAATGTATATCTGCACAAAAGCTTGCATGTGAGTATCCATAGCAACAGGATTATTAACAACCCCCATGCAAAGAACCGAAGGTTCATCAGCTGATAACTGGATAAAGGAAACGTGCTGTGTTTACATGATAGATCAATACTTGGTGCACAGAAAGGAACGAAATATCGACTCACTATGATATAAGTGAATCTTGAAAACAAGCTGAGTGAAAGAAGCCAGCCAGTGAAGAGCACAAACTATATGATTACTCTCATAGAAAACATCCTCAGAAGGTGAATCCATAACAATAAAAAGGAGATCAGCAGTTGCCTAAGCTGGGGAGGGGTGGGGGGGTTGTGGGGGGAGGGGTGGTGGCAGGGAGGGTGGCTTCATGGCTGTGGGATTCTAGGGTGTGTGACACAGTATTATGAAACTGTGATTGCAAAACCCATGAGGCTGTTACCAAACAGTCGAGGTGTGAGCCATTTGGCCCTCTTGCTAGTAGCTGGCCGGCCTTTGTGATAGACACATGCGCAGAGCAGACCAGGCAAACATTCACGCGCTTCCTAGTGGATTCTGTCATTTATTTTATGGTTGTAGCCAGAAGGGTTTTCCCCCTTGGATCTACTGCTGGGGATTTGTATATTTTTTTCCCCCAAGACAGGGTTTCTCTGTGTAGTCCTGGCTGTCCTGGAACTCACTCTGTAGTCCAGGCTGGCCTCGAACTCAGAAATCCACCTGCCTCTGCCTCCCAAGTGCTGGGATTAAAGTGCCACCACTGCCCAGCTGGGGACTTGTATATCGTATTGTTGTGGGATGAAAGCAATAGTGACCTACTGTCTTCCTGATGACTTTAATCAAAGCCAGGAGTTTAGTGTACTGATTCAGAGAACCTTGGCACCCTGGCATATCCAGAACTGAGTTTACATTGTCACTGGGTCATGAAGGCTGTAACTGAGTCCCAGACCAGCAGCCATTCTGCTAGTCTCTCCTGTTCTAAACTCCTTCAACAATGTCTCACCCTGTTTACAGTACTGACAATACTGTGACAAAACACCATCGACCTGGCTTATAAACAACAATTATTTCTTTCTCATAGTTCTGAGTGTTGAAAGATTCAGGATCAAGGCATAGGCAGAGTGGGTGTCTTCTAGGGACCACATGCCTGGTTCGTATGCAGCCATGTGTTCTCTGTATCCCACAGAGTAGAAAGAAGGAGTGGACTCTCTGGGAAGGGGTGGATATGGTTTGACTTCTCAGAAACTCTTGTTAGAGTTTAATAGCCATAGTTAGGCACAGAGACTGAAAACCTATTTCAATTAAGGCATTTAAAAGCAAGGTGATTAGGATTAGCCACCAGAGGAGAGACTCCACGACTCTACTGCTGCCTTAGCAGGGAGAGGCCAGCCAACACACATATGTATACCTTCCCTGTGTCATCTGCTATGTGACAGGTACTTATGTTACCTGGGGGTTCTGAAAGAAGGTCATCACCAGACAGGGGATTGACCTTGACCAGAACTATGAGCCTTAATAATTTTATTTTATTTTTAAATACCATCCACAAAACAATTTAGGGGGGAAAGTGTTTATGGTAGTTTGAATGAGAATGCCCCCCCCCATAAGCTCATATATTTGAATCCTTGGTTACCAGTTGATGAGCCGGTTTGAGGATTAGGTGGTGTGGTCTTGTTGGAGGATTGAGGTCTCTCTCTCTCTCTCTCTCTCTCTCTCTCTCTCTCTCTCTCTCTCTCTCTCTGTATGTGTGTGTGTCTCACATCCTTAAGCTACTGCACTAATACCATGCCTGCTGCCATGCTCCCTACTATGACAGTCATGGACTCTAATCCTCTAGAACCATGAACCCCACATTAAATGGGGTTTATAAATTGCACTGGTCATGGTGTCTCTTTGTAGCAATAGAGAGGTAGCTAGGACAGGGTTTCTTTTAGCTGACAATTCCAGGTGACAGTTTGAGGGGATGTTAGTGGCAGGAACTTGACCCAGCTGGGCACATTGCATCCACCATGGAAAACAGGGAGAGAAAGAATGCATGCCTGTGCACAGCTGACTCTTTGTCATTCTATCCAGGGCCCAGCTGACCAAATGCTTCAACTTTACCAGAAGTCAGAGAATGTATTCCCACTGAACACAATTTAAAAAGACAAATCCTGGGGCTGTAGAGATGGCTCAGCAGTTAAGAGCACTGCTCTTCCGAAGATCCTGAGTTCAAATCCCAGCAACCACATGGTGGCTCACAACCATCTGTAATGAGATCTGACACACTCTTCTGGTGTGTATGAAGACAGCTACAGTATACTTACATACAACAATAAAATAAATCTTAAAAAAAAAAAAAAGACAAATCCCTCTCACAGCCAACCATGGGCCCACTTCATAGACTCCCTTCCTAGGTAATTCTAAACTGTGTTAAGTTGACAACAAAAACTAATTCTGTGTCTGAATCTATGTGATTTTTGAGGTCAGCATGCTCAATAAGAGCTTAGCAGTCCAACAATGGCTCTCTGAATGCCAGAGAGGCTGCATGCAAACCCTGCAGTCCTGCAGCTGCTCCATCCATGAGGCTGGATGCCTCAGCAGGACCAATCTGGCCCTGAAGGCCTAGAGCATTTCTGGAAAGCCATTGCTCTTCAGCTCATGTTAGAAGGGCAAAGAGAATGGAGTCTGGTGTCAGCCTGGCAGCAGCAATAGTGGCAGAAAAGTTACAGGGTAGATGTGCACACCAGCAAGAAGTGAAGGATGGCAGGCAAAATATCACTGCTTTCCCCTCTGTCCTCTTGTTCCCCGGGCTGTTGGAAGGTGCTGCCTCAGCTGTGGGAGAGCCTTTCACCACTTGGTTCATCCTTCCTGGAAATGACCTTACAGAGGTGTTGCTGTCCTGGTTTGTTCTCTGTTGCTGCAATAAATGCCATGATGAAAAGGAACTTGGGGAAGGAAGGGATTTATTTTATATTTCACCTTGCTGTCCATCATCAAGGGCAGTCAAGGAAGGCCCTGAAGCAGAGATCATGAAGGAATAGTGGTTTACTAGCTTGCTTTCCTTTAGCTTATGCATGGCCCGCTTTCTTTTTTTTTTTTTTTTTTTTTTTTTTTTTTTTTTTTTTTTTGGTTTTTCGAGACAAGGTTTCTCTGTGTAGCCCTGGCTGTCCTGGTACTCACTCTGTAGACCAGGCTGGCCTCGAACTCAGAAATCCACCTGCCTCTGCCTCCCAAGTGCTGGGATTAAAGGCGTGCGCCACCACCGCCCAGCGATGGCCCGCTTTCTTATACAGCCCAGGTCCACCTACCTAGGGATAGCACTGCCCACAGTGGGCTGGGCCCTTCCACATCAATCATCAACCAGGAAAATGTCCCACAGACACATCCTCAGGCCATCTAAGGTAGGCAGTTCTTCAACTGAAGTTCTCTTTCTCCAGACAAGTAAAGTTAGCGAGGAGAGCTGCTTAGTTGATTCTAGATCCTGTCAAGATTAACCATTCCAGGGCTGGGGATGAGGCTCAGTTGGTAGAGAGCTTTCCCAGCATGCAAGAAGACTCAGCTTTGATCCCCAGTACTACATAAACTCATTGAGGTGGCCTGTGCTCTCAGCACTTAGGAGGCAGAGGCCAGAGGATCAGAGGTACAAAGTCATCATGGACAACGCAAGGACAGCCTGGGATATATGCCATACCGCCTCAACAACAAGCAAACAAAACAAAGAGCAGTACAGAGTACTAGGCATTTTAAGAAATAAACATTGTTTCTCCCCCTTTTCAATAACTCAATCTAGGCTCTGTCTTAGGGTTTCACTGTTGTGAAGATACACTGTGACCAAAGCAACTTTTATAAAAGAAAACATTTAATTGGGTCTGGCTTAGTTTGAGAAGTTCAGTCTATTATCATTGGGTGGGGAGCATGGCAGTATCCAGGCAGACATGGTGCTAGAAGGGTCAAGAGTGCTACATCTTGATCCAAAGGCCTCCAAAAGGAGACTGGCTTCCTCAGGCAGCCAGCTGGAAGGTTTTTTCTGCCCTGGGTGGAGCTTGAGCATAGGGCCTCAAAGCCCCACCCCCACAGTGGCACACTTCCTCCAACAAGGCCACACCTCCTAATAGTGTCACTCCCTGGGGCCAAGCATCCAAACACATGATTCCATGAGGACCAAACCTATTCAAAACCATTATAGCTCTGAATTCTAGGATATTTTGTGTTTCATCTCTTTTTTGGTGTGGTTCAAGTGGTAGTAGCTGAGAAAAGGAAAGAAAAAAGAAAGAATGAAAGAAAGAAACAAACAAATTAGAAGAGACTCTTTGGTTTTATTAATGTCAGGAGGAAGGATTTCTAGAAAGAGATGTATCTATGTATAGAAAACACAGCCCTAAGAGTATATGCAGAACTTTGGTTCATATGTGAATGAATGAAGGCATGGGGGTCAGCCATCTTTTAGTAAAGCAGGGAAGATTGACAGGGCTGAATGTTTGGAGGAATTCTAAATTTAATGAATCATCCATACTTAAGAAAAAAAATACTGAGATTTTCTCTGAGGAGCCCGAGGTAAGAATTAGTGGAGCTAATGATGCTGCTAAAAGAAGCAAACCTGAGATCATTTACAGCATGCCACGCATACTCGTCTACTCCAGTCACATCCAAAATATCGGGGATAAAATCTTGATTAAGGATAAGAGGCAATAAGGACTCAAGAGGAGTTCTGTGCCTCCTGGAGATTCAGACAGTCGCTGGTATCTCCTAACTCAGACGTGTTCCAGATCAGTCTTTACAATCGTCAACACACCCTCATAATTAGGCATAAAGGTACCACAAGAAATGATTCGTAAATGGCTAGATTGGGCATTGTTTCTTGGCCAGCACGTTTCCAACCTATCCTAGTTTAATACCAAGCTGTCCATAACGTGGAATTTCTCTCAAGGGATCTGCCTTGCCAGAGCTGGCAACAGAGGTCAAGCACATTCTTTAAGGTAGTCAGAAATGTTTTACATACTAGAGAGTAATGAAGGGCTTCCACTCAAGGACATTAGCTAGAAGTGTTAGGTCGGAACTCCACACTGCTTGCCCCCAGCAAGACCCAGAGAATTAGCAGGAAATGCTAGATTGGAACCTCCTAGTCCTTGCCTCTAGCAGAACCAGAGAATTAGCATAGAAATACCAAATTAGCCCCAGCGGGGCGGACACCATTGCTCTTCCGCCTGCTTCACAACTGGATACTGATCTTGGTCAGTAAGATCACTGACCTTGGTGTGGTGGTCCCTTGCCTACGTGACCTCAGTCTTACAACCCTTGCTGTAACCCTCACCCGCCTACATGACTCTTGTCATCTGCCCTGCTTGCTGTATGGTATTTAAGCCTGAATTTCACCTTATACAAATACATTCAGATTCAACACACCCTTGTGTCTCGAGTCTGTTTGTCATCTGCCGACTTATTGCCCACCTGACCAGAATTCTCATCCTGTGGAAATTGGGGTCCCCAAAAAGAACCCAGTCCACGGCAACAGCACAGAGGAAGCATCCTTTCTTCTGTGGAATTAATTGGAAAGAAAATGTTGACAGAGGCTTATTTCCAATCCAACTCTGGAGTTTACATAACATCTACATATGAAAACAACACTTAAAGTTTTAACAAAAAATACAAGGATGAGTGTATTTGCTGGGTTCATCAGACTGAAGCAGTGAAATAGACCATTAAGAACATTCCAATAGCTACTTGTGGAGTGCTAAGTGTTAGGGGCTGGAGATACCAGACCTGTTTCCTATTTCAAGAAGCTCACAGTGCAGTGAGCTCAAAACAACTACACTATAAAGTAATGTGTGAAATATATATGTAATAACTGTTCTGTAAGGTACTGGGTGATGCATGACCAGACTTTTGCATCTTACATTAAGGATGCATCTTATATATTATTCAGTCAGAAACATGTTCACGGGGAGGCCACACTGGAGATGAAGCTTAAAACACTCTGTCTTAGTCAATGCTCTATTGCTATGAGGAGACACCATGACCATGGCAACTCTTATAATTAATTGGGACTGGCTTACAGTTGTAGAGGTTTAGTCCATTATCATCATGGTGGAAAACATGGCGGCATGCAGGCAGACATGGTGCTGGAGAGATGTAGTGAAAGGCTGGAGAATCTTAGAATTTAAAATGAGGGCATTTAATACAAATGTATGGTGTATAACCTTTACCTAAAAGGACATGGAGGGCCACTGTAGCCAGCCAGAAATATAAAATAGCCAGTTCCAGGAACCCAGAGCCTCAGGGCTCTGGTTCCCGATACCTGCCCCTCCTGAATGATCCACAATGAGGGTGGAACTAAGAATGAAGGTCTAGTGGTTTATGAGACTCTCCACCCTGTCAACCAGTAGATGAAGATTACATTCCTAGAATGAATGTGTTCCCC
Organism: Mastomys coucha; assembly: GCF_008632895.1. Classification (NCBI taxonomy): domain Eukaryota; kingdom Metazoa; phylum Chordata; class Mammalia; order Rodentia; family Muridae; genus Mastomys; species Mastomys coucha. The sequence goes on from NW_022196910.1 coordinate 48,841,841, forward strand.
TCCCTAACTGAATACCTTGGGTCAGGTCCCTCAGAAATTTTCCACTGTTTTTATGTTCTGTTTCCTTGGTAACTCTCTCTCTGCCCCCAGCTTCCCTTAAATACCCCTACACTTCTTGTGTTCCAGGTCGTACTCCTCTGACTGGCAAGGTCATGAGATCGACCCCAGTACCGGTATCCCCAATAAACCTCATGTGATTGCAGCAAGTTCGGTCTCTCGTGAGTCATTGGGTGGTCGCGTCATCCCGAGACTTGAGTAAGGATTTCCCCAGTTCTGGGGGTCTTTCAGTAGCTGAGTGTTCTATATCTGGATCCCCAGACAACAGGAAGAGAGAGTGACATTGTATTATGGCTATTCATGGTTATCACCTTGACTGCATCTTGAATGAACTACAATTCAGAAATGAAGGGCACACCTGTGATCCACATCTTGAGACTGGAAGACACAGACTTCTGATTCGGATCTTGACATGGAGATCTTGAGGCATAGTGGCCATGAAAAGCTTAGGCCCAGGCAAGGTAGTACATGCCTTTAATCCCAGGATACTGAGAAAAGCAGATCTTCAAGTGGGAGGCCAGCCTGGGACAGAGCAAGTACCAAACCTAGAAGTGGTAGTACACACCTTTAATCTGGGGCACACCTTCTGCTGGAGACCTACATAAGGACAATGGAAGAAGGAAGACTCACTCTTCTTTGCCTGCTTGCATTTACTAGCCAGCACTTGTGTTGGAAGCTACCTCTACAGAAGATCAGCTGAAACAACTAGCCTCATGGGGTTGAGAAACTACTAGAGTCTTGGGCTTTCCATTCACAGCTGCCCTCTGTTGGGTTAGTTGGATTTCAAACCCTCTCTTTCAGGTCCTTTATTCCCTCCTAATTGAGGAGAACCCCATTCATGAAACTACAGGCAGTTTCAGATGGCACCTGAACGGGGACTCAGGTATGGAGGATTTATAGGGGACACACTGTCAAAGCAGGGCCCTGCCTAAAAATTCAGAAGGTAAGAATAAAAGGTTGTACACCATTCTGCACGGTAGGCAAATTTGATGCTAGGCCTAGCCTTGTTTTTATATTGTAGAAGAATTGTCATGTAAGAAGGGTACAGGGCTAGGTTGGATTGGCACTGACCCGGCGTTTTAATTCACCTAGGGAAGTGACAGTAAGTATGGGTTTGAATGAGTCAAAAGCAGCGATACAGAGTATAAATAAGTTGCTTCAGGCAGGAGGAATCAAATGAGGTGGAAAAAATGCATTTTCAGGAGGTGGAAAAAAATGCATTGAAAGATCTCTCAGATGAGATAGAATCTTATTGCCCATGGATTCATGAAGTAAGTGATTTGAATAAAAGAACATGGAAAAAAATTGGAAAAGCTCTGAGGAAAAATTAGGCAGAAAATTTTACTCTCCATCTTTGGGCACTCATGAAGGACATTGTAGAGGAGAGAGATAGAGTGTCAGAAAGTGAATTGAGCTCACAGGAGTCAGAAAGCTCAGATATGGAAAAAGAAGAGATTCAAAATACTTGTTTAGAAAGCAGAACTTCTAAGTCTGGTGGAGAGGAGTTTCATCTGTTAATTCTAGGTCTGTTATGACAGGAGAGAAGGATCAGAGAGATTTATAGTTAAGTACATTGGAATTTGAAATCAAGTTGCAGGAATTAACTAATGAGTTGAATGAACTTAAGGCAGTATCAGGCAAAAGAAAGGACAGCAACTTTGAGACTTGTCAATCGCCTTTAGAGAAAGCAATTAATCAGGCTAGAGAAAGTGGGCAAGACACTTCAGGAGTGCTAGTGTTTCCTGTGGTAGAAAGGCTTGATCAGCAGAATGAGAGAATTAGACAATATCAGCCTTTAGAATTTAAGGTCATAAAAGAGTTAAAAGGTGCAGTTGCTCAATATGGTCCAAATGCCCCATTTACACAGGCACTATTGGATAATGTAATGGAGTCAAATTTAACACCTCAAGATTGGAGAATTTAGCTGGGCGATGGTGGCACACGCCTTTAATCCCAAAACTTGGGAGGCAGAGGCAGGCGGATTTCTGAGTTCAAGGTCAGCCTTGTCTACAGAGTAAGTTCCAGGACAGCCAGGGCTACACAGAGAAACCCTGTCTCGAAAAACC
>NW_022196910.1:48844365-48853755 GCF_008632895.1 Mastomys coucha
GGGAGAAGGGCAGTATGAAGGAAATGTTAGGCAGATTGAGTATCCTGTTGGAATATATGCACAAATTGAGATGGCAGCGAGACAAGCTTGGATTAAATTACCTATGAAAGGTGAGATTCGTGGAAGTCTAGCTGCTATCCGGCATGGCCCAGAGGAGCTTTTTCAAAATTTTGTAGCAAGATTACAGCAAGCAGCGAGCAGAATCCTTGGAGATTCTCATACGGACAGTCTGTTTATTACACAGTTAGCTTATGAGAACGCTAATGCAGCATGTAAGACTGCTATTCAGCCACACAAGGGTAGGATGGATTTATCTGGATATATTCGCCTTTGTGCTGATATTGGACCTTCTTATAATCAAGGACTGGCAATGGCAGCTGCACTGCAGGGAACTATGGTTCAAGGGCTTCTGATGCAAAGACAGGAGAATAAAGGATGTTTCAAATGTGGTAGTATGAGTCATGTTAAATATCATTGCCCTAAGAAATTAGGAGCTACAAACAGGCAGCAGTCAGGCACTGCCCCAGGAATCTGTCCTCATTGTAGGAAAGGGAAGCATTGGGCCAGAGACTGTAGATTTTAAAAAGGCTTTCAAGACAATACCTTGTTGGGAAATGAGTGGAGGGGGCAGCCCCAGTCCCCCTTCCTAAAACAACAGGCAGCATATGGAGCCATGAGGCTGCCACCCAGCCAAGGAAATTCATCTTTGAATTTTTCAGGGCAACCCCAGGAAGTGCAGGATTGGACCTCTATTCCACCTGTCACACAGTATTAACACCAGAAATGGGAGTTCAAATTTTGCCTACTGGAGTCTTTGGGCCTTTGCCTACAGAGACTTGGGGGTTGATTATAGGGAGGAGTAGCTCAATTGTGAAAGGAGTGTAGATTTATCCAGGTGTTATTGATGGTGATTATCAGGGAGAGATTAAGATTGTGGCTGCTTCACCTCCTGGTGTTATTACAGTACCTGCTGGTCAGAGAATTGCTCAGCTTATTTTAATTCCTCTGTATCCAATGCCTTCTAATTTTGTTAACAAGGAGAGAGGTGAGAGTTGTTTTGGTTTTTCTGATGTATACTGGGTACAATCTATCACTAGCAAAAGGCCTAATCTTAAATTAATTATTGAAGGAAAAAGTTTTGAAGGTTTAATAGATACAGGAGCGGATGTGACTATCATCAGAGGAAAAGGCTGGCCTTCAACTTGGGCTTTGTCTGAAACAATAACTCATCTCCAAGGAATAGGTTATGTCAATAATCCAAAACGAAGCTCTAAGCTTTTAACCTGGAGAGATGAGGAACGTAATACAGGACAAATTCAGCCTTATGTTATGATAAACCTGCCTGTTACTCTGTGGGGAAGAGATCTGTTGTCACAAATGGGTCTTGTTCTGTGCAGCCCTAGTGAAATAGCTAATAGGCAGAGGTCAGAACAGGACATTAGAACACCTGGAGGCCTTAAACCTCATTCTAATAGTAAAGGTTTGATGCATTTTCCATAATGGCCAGTGTCTTGCCTGCACCCCATGCAGATAAAATTCAATGGATTAATAATATTCCAGTTTGGGTTGATCAGTGGTCAACCCAAATTGAAAAAGAAAAGATAGAAGCTGCTTCTTTGCTAGTGCAGGAGCAATTGGAAGCAGGACATTTGAGAGAATCCAATTCCCCATGGAATACGTCTATATTTATCATTAAGAAAAAATCAGGTAAATGGAGATTGTTAAGATCTAAGAAAGGTAAATGAAACAATGGTTATTATGGGAGCACTGCAAACTGGACTTCCATCTCCAGTGGCAATACCAAAAGGATATTATGAAATAGTTGTGGATTTAAAAGACTGTTTTTTCACAATTCCTTGGCATCCTGAAGATTGTGAAAGATTTGCTTTTAGTGTTCCATCTGTTAATTTTAAAGAACCTATGAAAAGATATCAATGGACAGTCCTTCCTCAGAGAATGGCTAATAGTCCTACGTTATGTCAAAAATTTGTGGCACAAGTCATTGATCCTATAAGAAAAAAATGGTCAATGATATATATTGCCACACTACACAGATGATGTCGTCTTGGCAGGAAAAAATCCTCAGGAGGTACTTTTATGTTATAGAGATTTACAAGTTGCCTTGGATGAAAAGGGATTGCAGATAGCTCAAGAAAAGGTGCAAACTCAGGATCTGTATAATTATTTAGGATTTACACTCATGAATCAATCTATTATTCCTCAAAAGATAGTTATTCGTAGAGACAGATTAAAAACTTTAAATGGACACTGGGAGTAACTGGGACCATTGGGACCAGGCACACAGGAACTCCACCAGCCCAGTGACTTGGGTTCCTTCTGGTCTGTCTGGGCTGGGGTCCAGAGCAGACCTTGGGTGCAAGCTCTGCAGCCAGTCCCACAACCACCCAGAGGAAGCTCTATTCCCAGGCGCTCTGACACACCCAGGAGCAGAGTTATCAGTCCTCAATGTCCAGGAAGGATAATGTTAGATGTGGAGGTGTGGAAAAGAGCAGGATGAGATATTAAATCCTGGTTCACAGAGAATAAAGGCCCAGGCCTGCCCCTCACAGAGTCTCTCGTGGGGAACATGATATGGAAGGCACTGGCAGGGTACAGAGAAGCCACAGGTTCCCAGGAAACATAAGATCCCTTCCTCCTGAGGGGACTTGGCCTCCTCAGCTGCACTCAGGGTCTGAGAACGATGTTTATTCCTCCACAGAAAAGCTTGAAGAAAGTAGTTCAGGAGAGGGCCCTGGCAAATCAGAAGAGGAGAAATGGATGTCAGAGGAGATATCTTACTCAGAAAATAAGTTCATAAAATATCATGAAAATAAAGTGACTACTGTGTGCATTTAAACATGAGTCAGTCCACAGAACCTGCTGAAAAACATGGAACGACAGCACAGGGGCCTTCACGTGTCTGCAAAGCTCACCACAGCGTGAATTGTGAGGCTGTGTCCCTGCGAGTGTGGACAATGACACAGAGGATGAAGATCACTCATGGGAACCTCTGTCCTCTACATGGCTCAGGACACCTCACAGTCGGTGTAAAATCGCCAGAGTCCATCTAAGCAGAGATGGATTCTCACTGTGGATGGTCAGAGATGAGGATGCAGCTCAGACAGAGTGAGCTGAGATGTCTGAAATAAAACCCAAGAGGGGAAGGAGAGAGGTCACATATGAGATGTTTAGGGACTGAACTGGTAGGAGAATTGGCTATCCAGAATATGACCTGCTAGGGACAGCATGCCATGACTGGGACTGCCTGCAGCAGGCCAGGGTGGAGTTGTCTCAGGAGCCCACATCACTTCTGTGTAAAAATCTGTTGTTCCAATGTCTTCCAACCTTAGTCCTGGACACTGCTGCCTCTCCAGCTGTGATTAATTGAAAATTGTTTGACATTTTAATTAAAATATATTGTCATTCCTTATCCTCTCTCTATGCCATCCCTAATTCTTCCCTTTCAAGTTATTCATTTTAAGTATGTTTGAGAAAGTTTGTATAAATACATGAATTAAAAATGCCGAGTGCATTTCTGTTGGTTGCGTGTATATGCTACAGGGATGATCACTTTGTATCGGATAATCAAGAAGAAGGCTCATCTCTGCCTCAGGCTAATTCTGCCACATGAAAGATACTTGCTGTGTTTCCACTTTCATGGTGACCCTTACTCCTCTGGAACCAAATTAAACACTTTCAGAAGTTAAAAAAACAAAACAAAACAAAACAAAAAAACTTTAAATGATTTTCAAAAATTATTAGGTGATATTAATTGGCTTCATCCCTATTTAAAGCTTACTATGGGAGAATTGAAACCTTTATTTGATATTCTCAGAGGTCATTCTGATCCAAATTCTCCTAGATTTTTAACTAAAGAAGGAATGACAGCTTTAGAGCAGGTAGAAAGAGCTATTGAAAATCAGTTTGTTACTTATATAGATTATTCTTTACCTTTGCATTTGTTAATTTTCAATACAGCTCATGTTCCTACAGCATTGTTATGGCAAAAAGCACCTCTCATGTAGATACATTCAAGGGTGTCTCCTAAACGTAATATCTTGCCATATTATGAGGCAGTAGCTCATATGATCATGCTTGGTAGAAAGCAAGCACTGACTTATTTTGGCAAGGAGCTAAATGTTATCATTCAGCCTTTTACTCTAGAGCAAGATTCCTGGTTAAAACAGCACAGATTGGTTGCTTGCTCAAATAGGATTTCAGGGAATTATAGATAATCATTATCCTCAGGATAAATTGATAAAATTCTTAAATGTGCATGAAGTGATATTTCCTAACATGACTTCTTTACAGACTTTGAGTAATGCCCTTGTGGTATTCACTGATGGTTCTTCTAAAGGACGAGCTGGATATCTTATAAAAATAATCAACAGGTAGTCATACAGACTCCTGGACTCTCAGCTCAGTTAGCTGAATTAACAGCAGTATTTAATGTGTTTCAGGATGTGACTGATGCTTTCAATCTCTTCACTGATAGTCTATACATGGCACAGTCAATTCCTTTATTAGAAACTTGTGGTACATTTAATTTTAATACTACAGCAGGATCTTTATTTTCACAATTGCAAAATGTCATTCTTGCACGGAAAAATAGATTTTATACTGGTCATATACGAGCTCACTCTGGTCTTCCTGGACCATTGGCTGAAGGTAATAATTGTATTGACAGAGCTCTTGTAGGGGAAGTCTTAGTTTCAGATCCTGTTGCACTAGCTAAGCAGGATCATAATAAATTCCATCTTTCTAGCCATACCTTAAGATTTAAACATAAAATTTCCAAAGAACAAGCAAGAATGATTGTAAAACAATGCCCTAGTTGTGTTCTTTTTTCTTCAGTTCCACATTTAGGGGTAAATCCAAGAGGCCTTATGCCCAATCATATTTGGCAAATGGATATAACTCATTATGCAGAATTTGGAAAGCTTAAATATATACATGTTTGTATTGATACTTGTTCAGGATTTATATTTGCTTCCCTGTATACAGGAGAGGCCTCTAGGGATGTAATTGATCATTGTTTACAAGCCTTTAAGGTTATGGGCTTACCTAAAGTCATTAAGACGGACAATGGGCCAGCTTACTCTGGCAAAAATTTTGTGTCATTTTGTGAAAATTTTGGCATTAAACATAAAACTGGAATTCCCTATAGCCCAATGGGACAAGGGATTGTTGAATGTGTGCACCGCACTCTTAAAAATTGGCTTTTGAAAACTAAAGGAGGGAATTTGTATCCTCCTAGATCTCCAAAGGCACACCTTGTTTTTGTGTTATTTGTTTTGAACTTTTTGCAGACTGACATCAAGGGTCATTCTGCTGCAGATCGACATTGTCATCCTAATACTTCAAGTTTGTATGTCATGGTGAAGTGGAGAGATCCACTCACTAATGCTTGGCATGGTCCAGACCCTGTTTTGGTTTGGGGCAGAGGGTCTGTGTGTATTTTTTCTAAGAAAGAGGATGAAGCTCGTTGGCTTCTTGAAAGATTAATATGCCAGGTGGACTCAGAGCCACTGCTTTCTTAGCAAATGTGTTTAAACACACTGCTGAAAAGTTTTTTTTTTCTTTTTCTTTTGTTTTTGAGCTGATAGTTTTTTCTGTCACTCTGAAAATGCCCGCTTGATCTGGAAAAATTTGCTTTATCTCGAAGCAAAACAAACAATTTGAATTCACTTGCTCATGCCCGGAGCAAAAGTAAAAGTCACTCCTACAGCATTCAGCTGTTTCAGGTTGGTGAAATCCCGAAGTACTAGCCTTAATTTATTACTTTGCATTGGAATTAAGGCTTATTCCCAGTAAAGGTTCCTAGAATCAGAGCTGATATGTTGCAGCTCAATCAGGTGCCTACACTTATCTTCAGTACAGTGGCGTGCAGCTTTACGATAACTTCAGAGAAGGTGGTTTTCAAAAGACTATAGCAGTTTGTGGACTTTGCAGACAATAGAGATATGTCCTGATATTGGGTGCACAGAAGAGGGTGTATTTTGAAAACCTGCATTCTACGAGTTAGGGATCTGGCAAATAAATCAGCCTAAGACAGAGACACGTGCCGAGAGGCTGTGGGTTTTTTTTTGGGTTTTCAAGACAGGGTTTCTCTGTGTAGCCCTGGCTGTCCTGGAACTCACTCTGTAGACCAGGCTGGCCTCGAACTCAGAAATCCGCCTGCCTCTGCCTCCCAAGTGCTGGGATTAAAGGCGTAAAGCCCAGTTTGTAGTACAAACTAGATGTACGTGTTCTCAAAGACAGGTCAGATATTTTGCCAAGAGATATTATATTATATTGCAGGTGATATTCACCCAGGCACCATGAAAATTCCCTGTGCAAAACCATGATGTTTGAGTATGTCTTTGTTCTGCAATGTTTTAAAATAAAAAGGGAGAAATTGTCACATCCCCTCTTCACCAGAGTGGTTTGAGCTGTTTCTTCCACGTTAATGGAGCAACTGTCTTCTGTCTTCACAACTGACAGTTGTTGAATTCGGGTTACCTCGAGTGAGCTTCCTTCAGAGGGCAGCTTGGGAAGGAATTTAAGTGTAAATCACTAGCAGCCAGCATCCCTGGAGGACCTCAGCATCTTGGGATATGGGCAAAGCACCACAGTGGCTGCTAGAAATGTCCACAGTGATTATCCCTGGGATGGGGATTAAGGGTGGTCTTCCCTCTACTTTTTATTTATATTGTTTTGGGTTTGTCATAATGAGCATAGAGTGGTACTAATAGTTAAAATGAAGTGATTAAAATAAAGCATATAAGGCTGGAGAGATGGCTCAGTGGTTAAGAGCACTGACTGCTCTTCCAAAGTTCCTGAGTTCAAATCCCAGCAACCACATGGTGACTCACAACCATCTGTAATGAGATCTGATGCCCTCTTCTGCTGTGTCTGAAGACAGCTGCAGTGTACTTAAATATAATAATAAATAATAAAAAAATAAAGCATATAGCACCTTTGTTGAATCTGTTAATTACATGATAAACTGCCCTATGGTAGTTTGTATGCAGCTCTATATTTGCTTTCAGTGCAAGGATTGAAGCCATAGCCTATTAAGCAAATGTTCTACCACTGAGCTGCACTTCTGCTCTTACATTATATTTAGAAATTATAACACAAATTACAATTATAAATATAATTATAAATACAAATTATATAATACATATTCTATATACAAATACAAATAGCCACAGGCAAATTTATTGGCTACTTAATAAACACATATGATTTTAAAAGAAAGCGTAAGTGTAGATATTATCCAGAAGAATGAAGGTGTAAACCAGGATTTAAGATAATACACGGTCCTTGCTGTCCATTTTGCTGTTTTATGACCTGTGAAAGTCTTTCTTCTGATACTGTTTCTCTCAAGTACTGCCCAACAGGACACTTTGTGATAGCAGCTGTCTGTATACAGGCTGTGTGTCTAGTATGGTAGCCACTGCTCATGGGTAGTAATAGTTGACACAATGTTAAGTTGACACACGCTAAAGTCATCTGAGAGGAAGGAATCTCAATTTAAAAAATATCTCCTTAAGATGGGGCTGTATGCAAGCCTATAGGGCATTTTCTTAATTAGTAATTGATACAGGAAGGCTCAGCCCACTATGGGTGGTGCTATCCCTAGGCTGGTGGTCCTGGATTCTAGAAGAAGCCACGTGGAGGAAGCCAGTAAGCAGTACTGTCCAAGGCCCGTGGATTAACTCCTGCCTCCAGGTTCCAGCCCTGTTTGAGTTCCTGCCCTGACTTCCTTCAATGAGTAACTAAGATGTGGAAGCATAAGCCAAATAAACCCTCTTTCCCATCTTGTCATGGTGTTTCATCATAATAGTCGTTAACCCCAACTAAGACAGTTTTTCGAACACCTGACGTAACTGGCTACTTACTTGGGTTAATGCAATTTAAAAGCAGTAATCAGCAATGGGTAGAGAACAGAACAAACAAGTTTGCCTTTCTTGAATTTGGGTTAATTCCACAATCGATGACTTTATAAGTCCCCAGTCTTGACTACCAAAGCTCATTATAATTAGATGTATAGGAAAACAAAATTGGAAGAGCTAATTAAACATAAAAGAGTGTGTATGTGTTGTTAAACAGATGCTAATTTATTTACATATAAAAGTAAAAGAAATTGAATTAGAAGTTAGGTGCCAAAGAGCTACAGGATTCATTGCCAATTGGGTAGTGGTTTTCTCAAAAGACAATAGAGGTGGTTGTTGTACATCAAGTGTGTGGTCTCTGATCACAAGCCAAAATTTCTTGTGATCAGGGGCCTTGACAAAAATCTGTCTCAATCACACTCCCAATATAGCAAGAAAGGTACCGAAGTGGCCCTGATACAGTACAGAACACACCTGGACATAAAAAAATTAAATATATAATTGTTACAGTACATAATCATTATCATGTTCCTTAAGCCAAAGACTGAATGTCTAACCCCATTTTTAAGAATATTTGTATTCATTGAAAATTTCATACATTTATACAATGCATATTTGACTTATTCATCTGTTTACCTCCAACTCCTCCAAGTACCCCACACTCCATCTCCCTCCTCACATCATGTGGGTTTTTTTATTTGTTTCTTTTTTTAGTTTATATTTTCTTTACTTATTGAATAAATAAATAGTCAATAAATTTATTTCTACATTTCAAATGTTATCCCCTTTCCCGGTTCCCCTCCTCCCCCAGAAATCTCCTATCTAATCCCCTTCCCCCTGCTTCTATGAAAGTGTTCCCCCACGTGCCCACCTGCTCACCACCTCCCTCCTCCCTGCCCTGGCATTCCCCTACACTGGAGCATCAAGCCTCCACAGGACCAAGGGCCTCTCCTCCCATTGATGCCTGACAAGGCCATCTTCTGCTACATATGTGGCTGGAGTCCTGGGTCCCCCCACGTGTACTCTTTGGTTGGTGGTTTAGTCCCTAGGAGCTCTGGGAGGTTCTGGTTGGTTGATATTAATGTTCTTCCTATGAGTTGCAAACCCCTTCAGCTCTTTCAGTCCTTCCCCTAACTCGTCCATTGGGGACCCCGTGCTCAGTCCAATGGTTGGCTGAGAGCATCCACCTCTGTACTTGTCAGGTTTCATGTCTTTTTTTGTGGTGCCCATACATGCTTGGGTGTGTGGCCATCTGCTGGGACATGAGCAACCAGCAGCCACACTCAGAGAGGAGAAAGAGTGTCCCTTCCTCTGATGGCTGAGGAGCCTGGGGCGGGGACTCCTTCATCGGTGCTGGAATTTTGACCACCCTCACTTTTAATGTCCCCTTTCAGCCAATAAGATTTGCTCCATCTAAAGTGATTATGCCACCGTACCTTTTAGTTTTTTTTTTGTTTTTGTTTTTTTGTTTTGGTTTTTGGTTTTTTTTGAGACAGGGTTTCTCTGTATA
>NW_022196910.1:48853927-48870857 GCF_008632895.1 Mastomys coucha
AAAAAAAAAAAAAAAAAAAAAAAAAAAAAAAAAAGCAGATTTGAGCGGAATTGTTCTCATGGACTGAATAGGAGAGATTTTTGCTGAAATGCAACAGCAATATTTTTGGTAATAAAACAGCAACGTTGGGGTGGAGAGATGGCTCAGTGGTTAAGAGCACTGATTGCTTTTCCAGAGGTCCTGAGTTCAATTTCCAGCAACCACATGGTGGCTTGCTGCACGCACTTGTCTACCCCAGTAGGTCTACAGTATCAGGGTTAAAACCTGATTATGGACAAGAGGCATTATGACTCCAAAGGGAGTTTGTCTCCTGGGGATTTTCAGTCAGTTGTGGGCATCTCCTAACTCAGACATGTTCCAGATTGATCTCTGCTATGTCTGTGGAGAGATCTGCATGCTTTCTTTATTCAGGCATAAAGGTGCCCTGAGAAATATTTCGTTATAGCTAATACTGAGATTGAACATTATTTCCTGGGCTTCACAGTGTTTCAATAATTCTATAGATTTCCTAGCTGTAATTAGCTGGGAATTTTTACTAAGAAGCTGTCTTACCAGACAGGGTGTCTCAAGAGTTAGAGACAGCAGTTAGGCACTTATTATCAGAGCAGTCTCACACAGAAAGAAAAACTATTTTACTGCCAGTGAGAAGCTAGAAGTTGTAGGGCTCCCATCACTAATTATTTATGTTACAGCCAAGGAATGCTAGAATACAACCTTCAGCTACTTGCCTCAGACAGACCCTGAGAATTTACCTTGGGGCTGCCAGGACAACCTACCCCAAGAAGAAAGACACCACTGCTCCTCTGCCTTGCACCTGTCTGTTTGATTTTACTGACCTTGATGTAGTCATCTCCTCCCTATGTGACTTCTGTAGTTTGCCCTGTTTTCTGTATACTATATAAGCCTGATTTCTACTTTGTACAAATTACATTCAGTTACAGCACTCCCTTGTGTCTATTTCTGTTTGTCATTTCTTCGCCAACGCCTTGTCTACCTGACTAGGACCATGTTCCCCACACGGTTGAGGGAGGCCCAGACTGGCAGGCCTGTGGCAGTGGCTCACAACCATCTATAATAGGATCTGATGCCCTCTTCTGGTAGCTTTTCTGAAGAAAGCTACAGTGTACCCACATACATGAAATAAATAATAAATCTTTAAAAAAAAAACCAGCAACATTAGGAGCCATTAAAGGCTTCTGTCTCATGGTTTGTTCAGGATGATTGGTAATTCTCTACATTAACAATATTGTCATTCATGCTAGCCAGTCTCTAGGATGGCCCCCAATGACGCTTGCGTCCTGGCATTCATGTTCTCCTGCTCAAATGAAATGAAGGCTGGCCCTAAATATGAAAAAGAGATGAACTCCAAGCACAAGTGATCGGAAGCACTGTGGCTCATGCCTTGTCTAGTGTATTAATTAATCACTAGCTCCATCGTGAGCCAGCTGCCACACTGTGAAGGGATTCAAGCAGCCTGAGAGAGGCCTGTGTGGCACCCGTCTGCTAACTCACCGGCTTGTGGCAGAGTCACCTTGGAAGGAGAGTCTGTGTCTCCAGTGGGTTCTCAGTTGACTTGTGCTCTCGTGGATGCCACACTGAAGGGTGTGATAGGCTGAGTCACAGTTGCCCAATGGAGCCATTTTTCATTTCCCAGGTTCATTAGAATTTTGAGAGACACTAAATAGTTTGTATTTTCTTTGAGGTCTATCTTAAATGAAGAAGTAGATATTTGGAAGTTGTTTTATATGCAACACTAGATATTCAACATTTATTTCTGCTACTAGAATATTTGGCTTATAGGCCAAATGTGCAATCAATAAAGGTAATGTCTTGCCTTACAACTTTCATGTCCAATATGTCATTAACTTGTCATGTCATTAAGTCTACATATTTTCTTCCTTCCTTTCTTTCTTTTTTTTTTTCCGAGACAGGGTTTCTCTGTGTAGCCCTGGCTGTCCTGGAACTCACTCTGTAGACCAGGCTGGCCTCGAATTCAGAAATCCCCCTGCCTCTGCCTCCCAAGTGCTGGGATTAAAGGCATGTGCCACCACCACCCGGCTACATATTTTCTTATAACCTTCTCACAAAACAAGGAGAATTGCCATCCCCAAGTGATTCAGTCTGCGGTGTATGTATTTTTTGAGACTGTCTCTGTACACTCTGAGGTTCTCCATAGGTGGTAGAGATAAGGGACATGGTAAGTTAAACACAGCCAGTCTTCTAACACAAAAGCAAGAAAGGGAAGTGATTTGATCCATGGCCTACAAAATGAATAACATGGACCAAGGAAGAGAGGACAGAGTTGTCTTCAGCCTGGGACCCCCCTATTGGACAACTCAGGATCAGCTCTCAGGTCGGGATGAAGAGGCAGGCCAAGGGTGTGAGGATACTCACTGCTTCTGCCTGTGATACACTCAAAGAATAATGAGTGTGAGTGCACACACATACACACAGAGACACACTCATAAACAAATAAATTTTAAAAGAACAAAGATGGAGCCATATTTTTATTTCAACCTATGTTACAATGCTATACAAACATAGCCTGCTGTTTGTATGGAACTGCCATGAAAGCAGACACAGACCAAGAGAACATAACAGAGAGCCCAGAAGCATCCTCTGAATGCCTAGTCATTAATCTTTTTTTAAAAAAAAGATTTATTTATTTATTTATTTAATGTATATGAGTATGCTGTAGCTGTCTTCAGACATACCAGACCCAATTACAAATGGTTGTGAGCCACCATGTGGTTGCTGGGAATTGAACTTAGGACCTCTGGGAGAGTAATCGGTGCTTTTAACCACTGAGCCATCTCTCCAGCCCTGCCTGGTCATTAATCTTAAAAACAATTCATCCTTTGGTAATTTCACATGTTTGTAGTGTATTTTGACGGTATCAGTGCCTATTCCTCCTTCCAACTCCTCCTGAACCCTGCCCTCCACAACCCCTCCTAACTTCCTGTCCTTTTCATTTATTTATTTTAATCACCCCCAGACATAGTGTAGGCCCATCCCCTGGAGCATAAGAATGTATCATAGGTCACTTGCTGAGGAAAACTGACTTTCCCTTTCCCAGCAGTGACTGACTGACGGGAGCTCCTCGTGAGCCTCTCTCTGTCCATGTTGGAATGTGGACTAGCTTGATCTAGTGAAGGTCTCAGGCAGATGACCAGAACTGCTGTGAGTTCATGGGTGGAACGGCCATGCCATGCTCCGAGGACAGTTTTGCAGCAATCCCTCCGATTCTCTGGCTCTTTCTGCTCTCTGTCTGCAATGGAGCGAAGAGATGAGATACATATGTAGACTCTTGGCTCGGCATTCCTGAGACACTCATTCTGTTCACCAGTTGGGAATCTTGGCATTGGCCGTCACCCACTGGAAAGAATAGGAGCAAGTTCTCCACTAATGCCTAAGTCTCAGTCTTTCATAAGAACATTAACATGCAACCAGGTGGCAGTGGCTCACACCTTTAATTTCAGCACTCAGGAGGCAGAGGCAGTTGAATCTTTGAGTTTGAGGCCAGCCTGGTCTACAGAACGAGTTCCAGAATAGCCAGGAATACACAGAGAAACCTGGTCTCAAAACCCAACCCAACCCAAACAAGCAAACAAACAAAACAAACAAATAAATAACCCAAACCAAAACTATTGTGTTTTATAAAAAAGAAAAGGAAGCCAGGGATATGTTTGGTGGAGGTGTGGTATGGTGGTGGGGAGGGGGAGGCGGGGAGGGAGGGGGAAGAAAGGGGTGCATCTGCGGGCCCATGCAGAGACATCCCTTCCCCCTGAGGTACCACCCACATGATGGGTGGGTATAGTATAGAATAGAGTTTATAGGGCATGGTGAGGGGAGTTGGTGGGGGGGAGGGAGGAGTAGAGGCTGGACATGAACACGTGGAGAGAGGGGGGAGGGGAATGGGGAGAGAATGGACAGAGAGAGTAAGAGGGTAAGAAAGTATGGAGAGGGCAAGCAGCCTCTTCTATACTGAGTCGTCAGGTACACCGAGTTGTTGCCAGGTAACTGTGGGGCGGAGCCTAGAAGAAAAGCTAACAAAAAACAAAAGAAGAACATAAACTAGAGGGGAAACAATGGTTTCTTCAGGAAATGGCACTGGAAAAACTAAATATCCAAATGTAAACCATAGCTTTCTCTAACATCATGTTAAACATTAACTTGAAATGGGTTAGAGACGTACTTGTGAAACTGAAAGTTGTGAAAGCAGAGGGGTAAGGTCCCTGACGGTCGGGCTTAGACGTGACTCAGTGACAGTCAGTCACTGACAAAGCCAATGATTTTCAGTGAAGACATCAAAAATATAGGCAACCACAGCAAAATAAGGAAACAGGTTTTGAAAAAGCTTCTGCACAGCTAGGAAACAATCAGCAACCTCCGCTGGTGGTGTAAGGGCTGATAAGGCCTCGGGCTCCGACGGCCACGCAGGAGCTGACGTCAAGCCCGTGTGACGTCATCCGCGCCGAGGCGCTGGCCGCCGGGGGCCTCGGGAGGGCAGGAGACGTCACGAGGCCTGGAGGTGGCCAGCTTGAGGCTCCGCGGCAGGTCTCTGGATCCCGAGGCTCGGGAGCCACCTCTGCCCTCCACCTTCGCCACGCCTGCGAACCCCTGAAGCATCCCGCCGCCAGCCGGCTCGCCCGCCTCGCCGCGGGCACGCGCACGCACGCAGCTGCGCACGCGCGTCCCCTCGGAACCCGGAAGTGCGAGCGGAGCCACGTGCGTGGAGCTGGCGCGGAGATCGCATGGGGGAGTCTATCCCGCTAGCCGCCCCGGTGCCGGTGGAACAGGCGGTGCTGGAGACGTTCTTCTCTCACCTGGGTATCTTCTCCTACGACAAGGCCAAGGACAATGTGGAGAAGGAACGAGAGGTCAACAAGAGCGCGGGGGGCAGCTGGCTGTCGCTGCTGGCGGCCTTGGCGCACCTGGCCGCGGCCGAGAAGGTCTATCACAGCCTCACCTACCTGGGGCAGAAACTAGGTACCTCCGCCCCGCCCCTGCCCCTGAGGAGGAAGGAAAGGGGATGCGCCCCCAAGTCTGGCTTGGGTGCCCCGTCACTCCCAGCGGCGGGCTCCACTCTGCCCAGGTCTCCTCCCACCGGTCCCCCTCCTTCCCTAGTCTGTCGTAAGCCACGCCCACCAGACTGTGCCATTGCTGTCTAGGTGGACTGCTGGGCATGCTCCAAACCCCGTGGGTTTACGGTTTTGCACCGTGCATGGGTTGGTTTCATAAATGACAAGTTAGTTCTGTGTCCCCGTTCGAACTCACTAGTTAGACCTCACTGCGGCCTGAGGAGCAAAACCAGGCGATGGAACCTGGGTGTGTTAATAAGTGCTATTTTGTGTAGCCTGTTATACACAGGGAGTCCTATCCCCTCTTCAGTCCTTCAGTGCATATTAAGTGAATGAAGGAATGAGTGGATCCTGGTCAGGAAAAGCAAGAACTATGTAAAACCTTAACTGGAGAGTTAAGGGACAGGATAGTAAGCACTGTTAGTCCTCATGTAAATTTTAACCCTCAAAATAAGACGCAGGAACTCTTTTTAACTGATTATCACTACAAGAAGCAGTCGGCTTCACAAAAGCCAAGGCCTATGCATTCAAAGTATCACTTTTAATAATAATGGCAAATGATAGCTGACTACCAAAGAATTGGAATAGGCAGGTGTAATACTTTGGTTATTAAAAGTTTGAGGGCCTTTCATGAATGAAGGCTACACATCTCTGGCATCAAAGAAAGTGAGTGTAAAGTACATATAGAGTTGATCCCCTTCTATTGCCAGATAGCTTACTGAATACTGAACAGTTTGGTAAACACTCCAGGGAAAGGGCTTTCTGAGATTATAACATCTGTAGCTTTTCAAAACATTGTTACTTAGTTATTGGTTAAGAAGTGGTCAGAGATTTCACTCTGTATATTTTTCTCTCTATAGTGTTAATGTGCACAAATGTGCAATTGCTATTACAGTGTTACAATCCTGTTTCCTACAGTGTAGTGAATTGGGTATGCATTTATGGGATGTGGTGGATCTCAAATCTGAACACCTGCCTTGAATAATCAGACTGAGTATATATATCCTTTATTCAAAGCATGTACAAATATTATTTACATGATGCCTATTCATGTATGCATTTGATATATATCATATTTGTGAAAATAGGCTATATTCTAGCAATAATGTTGAAGGTGGACAATATTCTGGGAGTTTGAGATGTTTTAGACTTCCTGCCTATAAAAATGATGATTGACCCAAGCGCCATGATTCTTATCTTTTTTGTTGTTTGAGCTCATCCATAGGATTATCCTCCATATATATATATATATATATATATATATATCAAGTAGAGAGAATGAGAAAGAGCAATTGTGTTTCCTAAAGTCTATATGTGGATTCCAATAAATAAATAAATAAATCTGCACTAAGTTTGAATTGTATGCACCAGGATTTTGTGTAAAAACAACTGGCCACCAACTCTACGAGCCTGTAGAAGTCCTTTACTGTCTCCGACTTGGTTTCTGTGAAGTGGCCCTTATTGTATAAAGTGCCGAGTTCTGCTTGAACCTCAGCTGTCTTGTAGGAGAGTATATCTCTCAGTTCATACTGTGAAACATGACTGGGGACTCCAGGGATGATCTCCCTTCTGAGTAAGTGTTCTAAAAATGACATGTTTAAGTCCTTCATAACTTAAGTGCTCAGGTAATAGTATGGGTTTTATATTTGAGTAGTGGTGCATGCATGATATTGTGATTATAAGAGAATGGAAAAAATTGTTATTTAAAGCAGTACCATGCTTTTTTGGAATTCATACAGGTTTCTTTGTGAAGCAAAATGAAACAATTATACATATTTTTTAAATCTTTTGAAGCAATGCTTGGGCATGGTGGCACATACCTTCAGTCTGCCCACTCAGGAGCCAGAGACAGGTGTGAGTTTGAGGCCAGTCTGGTCTACATAGTAAGTTCCAAACCAGCTGGGGTTGCGCTGTGAGACCCTGTCTCAAAAGACAAAACAAAAGGAAACATGGTCTGAGAAGTTTTTACAATTTTTTGAAAGTATAATTGACAAATGAAAATTGTATATACTTGGGATACCCAACCTGATCTTTTACTATGCATTATGAAATGACCACCACAAGAAGGGAGTTAATGATTCCCACCACCTCACTCTTTCTGGGGTGAGAACACTTAAGACCTACTGGCTTAGCACATTTCAAGTGAGTCTAAACTGTTGTGGTGGTACAACGTGCTTGTAGTCTCCAAAACTCCTGAGGCTGGAGCAGGAGGATGGGGAGTTAAAGGTCAACCTGGGTTACAAAGTGAGACCTTGTCTCAAAAGAAGAAAAAAGTCTTTGACCTCTATCTGAAGCTCTAGCAGCTGGTCCTGATTAAATATGCAAGCATGGGCTTTTAAACAAAGGACAGACCTGACAGGAACCCTCTATCAATGTCCTGATTCTATTCCTGAAAAACTGGGTGCGACTTTCATCTTGGCGCCTTCTCTGTGCTTTGAGGGCAGAAAAACACTAGTTTGGGGAAAGAGTGGTTAAGTGTGCTTCGTGGGCAGCAGAGGGGATCTGAGAAGGTCACACCCGTCTGCCCTTTGATTCATTACTGGAGCACTTCCTCACACTTGGCACGCTTGGAGGTGACTTAAGAATGGATGTTTAAAAGTTATTACAAAGAAGTCATAGAGTAAAATGCTCACGATGTTTAACATGTTCTTTATGCTTGAAATGTTATGAGGTAAAGGTGGAAACCTTGGAGAAATAACAGTCACTGATAACTAGAACATTCTAAAACCTAAACCTAAAACATCAGAATTTGTAAATTGAAAATACTAGGAAAGAAAATAAGTTGGGTGTTTCTGATTAATTCCCAGCATGAAGGAAGACCTAAAGGAAGATGGATTCTCATTGGGTACTAGGAGGCAAGGCACTGTCCTCATTGGGTACTAGAGGCTGGGCACTGTCCCCATTGGGTACTAAAAGGCTGGGCACTGTCCTCGTTATCATTGGATACTAGAAGGCATAGTAGTTGAGATAGGATTGTCTTTGAGAAAAGAGACTGTTAAAAGTAAGGCATTTTGGTGATCTCTCTTCCACGTATTAGTTTCACCTATTGGTGATTGGTGTCGATTGATTACCTTTAAAGGTATCATTTGAATTTATGTTGTATTTCTGTTCCCTTGTGATCTGATGAGGGCAGGCATTACTTTTCCAACACAAAGTTTCTGCCCTGGCGCACCCCTTTTTAACAGTGGAAGCAAGTAAACAATGTCATCCATCCATCCTTTCGCTGAGGCATTCTGAGCTTAACAGAAAATCTCTGAGGTTTTTGTACACTTGTAGAAGTCACTGTTGTAAGCACTCCTGTTTCTTGTTGTTGTGCTAAAGTCTTGCATCTGGCTCTTTGATGGAAGATCCAAGCTTAAGAAAATATCCATGAAGCTGACTCTGTGGTTAGAGATATAGTTAGTCATGCACAACTTCGAGAGTAAGTTATGACGCTCCTACCATTGAGTCTTCGTGACTGTCATCAAGGATGTAGTTGCTCTGATTCTTTTGAAGGTTTTTTGTTGTTGTTGTTATTGTTTGTTTGTTTGTTTGTTTCTGTTGGAGCAACAGTTATTTATAATCTGTTCTTGGTCTTAGTAATTCACAATGTGGTATGCTTGTATTGTCTGCCCTGTCAAGAGCACGGTACACCCCTCTCCCCCAAGACCCCAGTGTGTGCTTCATAAAAGGATGTGTGAATGTGCATCCTCATTTCCTGGCACGGCCTAAAAGATAAAATTCAAAGGTGATGGATCTCTGAAGAAGAGACAAAGTGCTCTGGGCTACCAATCCTACAGGAAGTGTTTTATAATCCGTGGGTTCTCTGTTTTAAAAGTATATCTGTAAAAAAGGAGCATTGTTTGTTTTTTTTTTTCTTAAAGGTTTTATGTTATATGTAAAAGTAACTTTCATTCACCTGTTGTAATTGTCCTCTTTGAGACTTATTTACTGTGTCTGTCTGCTAACCTAGGCCTAGTCCTGGAAGCTTCTGGCCTTTGTACAATCTAATCTAGGCCTAGAATGTTTCAACCTCTGAGACTTACTACTGAATAAGCTCACAGTTTCTAGCTCGTTCTGAACTCTGGCTGACTGGTCAACAAAGCTGTTCTAGGTCAAAACTCCTCCTCAAGGTGACTAATCCAATCTGGCTTCTCTCTCAGCCTCTGACTTTTTGCTCTGCTTGGTCTCATACTAACTCTGGCAATCTGTTCTGGCTCTTTCTCATTCTCTGGCTCATTCTGTTTTCACCTGTGTCTAGCTTGTTCTTTCTCTGCAACATGTCTCTGTACAACTGTCCAAGTAAAGCTGCTTCCTACCTTTTTTCTCTGCACTGCTTTGTAAAATTCTTGGTAAAACTGCTTCCTTTCCTTTTTTTATCTTTCTCTGCCTTGCTCCTTTGAAATTCCCCTTTCCTCTCTCTTTTTGTGAGAGCTGAGCATATCCTGTTTGGTCCAATGTTTCTCTGATTCATCACTTTGTCTGCCACTCAATCAGACACCACTTTCAAACATGGTTGCTTCCTTTCACAAACTAACTTGACCTTCACTGTTTGGGATTAAAGGTGTGTACTGAGGGCGTGTTCTGTGTTCTAGTCAGAGGAATTAAAAGTGTATGCTAAGGCCTAAGGGTTAGGGCCTTGGGGTTCACAGTGTGATCAAGTATCCTGCAGCAGTTATGTGCTAGGGTAATGATGTTCTAAAGTAACTTTGAATGTGGAGTTGGGGAAATGATATGTGAGTAAGGCAATCCCAGGTCTACCCCCACACTGATGACTCCGTAGCCAGGCTCATCTTGACTTGTTCCTCAGAGAACATGGTGGACACAAGCTCTACAGGCTCCACAGGCTCTAGATTTTTTCAAGTGGGTGTTGGGAGGTGCCAGGTCCTTTTGGTTTCTTTTCCTTACCTGTCATCTGCTTATGCCATTTGCTTCTCAGGGGGCCAGTCATTCTTCAGCAGGAAGGACTCCATCCGAACCATCTATACTTCTCTGCATAATGAACTGAAAAAGGTGGTGGCCGGCCGTGGTGCCCCGGGTGGAACGGCTCCTCACGTGGAGGAGCTTCTCCCCCACCTGTCAGAGCAGCTCTGTTTCTTTGTTCAGGCTCGGATGGAGATCGCAGACTTCTACGAGAAGATGTATGCCCTCAGCACACAGAAGTTCATCAACACCGAAGAGCTGGTCAGCACCTTGGATACCATCCTCAAGAAGTACAGCTCCAGGTGAGTGTTTAGGAGAGCGTGACAGCCCCACACAGGCTCTGGTTTCCCCTCACTCTTGGGAAGGTCTCTCTGGAATCCCTGTACTCCATTTTGTATGTGCTCATTAAAGAACAGGCATACAGTCAGCACTTTGGGGCTTAGTTTATGGTGCTGGATGGATGCTTTTATAAGTCATCAGGAGAAAGAGAACTCACACAATAGAACAGTTGCATAGGGCCTGTGGAGATGGCTCAGTGGGTCAGAGGGCCCGCTCTGTAAGCAGGAAGCCCTGACTTTGTAGACATGTAGGCTGGGTGCCACTTATGTGTCTGTAATACCAGAACTAAATAAAGGTGTTGTAGACAGGAAGATTGTTGATGTTCAGCAAGAGATCCTATGTCCATGAAACAGGGCAGAAAGAGAGAGAGAGAGAGAGAGAGAGAGAGAGAGAGAGAGAGAGAAAGAGAGAGAGAGAGAGAGAGAGAGAGAGAGAGAGAGAAGAGAAGAGAAAACGGTGCACCTGACGTCATCCCCTGGCCTCTGTGCTGAGGCACATGTGCCTGAGTGCACACATACAGTTGCATAGAGAGCAATGTGACCAACTAGCCAGTAGTCTAATAAATGCTCTCTTCAGAGAGATGGCATGGGAGTTACCTCTGTTACTCTCGTTGGTTGTGAATATGTGTCAGAAATTCTTCTGTCTTTTATTGTTTTCAACTTTTAGTGAAGGCGTATGTGTGTAATTCAGAAGGACAAACTTAAGTGCTTTGGGATACAAAAAAAACTATTAAGAGGCCAGTTTTAACTTAAAAGGTGTTTCTCAACTGGAAAATTGCTATTATTTGAAAAAAACTTAGTCCTTACAAAGAGACAAAGCTCTTTGTGATGTGCTGCACATTGCCTAATCCTGGAAACGATCCCTAAAGAGTTGTAGGACTTAAAAACACCTTAACCAGAGTGAATAGCTGAGTTTTATTTCAACTTCCTCGGAGCCTAACACAGCAGGTACTACTTGGATTAGAAAGATCTCCTTTGAAGTATATCACATACTTGGATATTTTGCCTGCATGTATGTAAACCACATGCATGCCTGGTACCTGAAGAACTGGAGTTACAGGCAGCTGGGAACCACTATATAAGCTCTGGGTATCAAACCTAGATCTTCTGGTAGAGAAACAAGTGCTCTTAACAGCTAAGCCACCTCTCTGAAACTAATTGCAGAGACTAGAGAGATGGCTTAGCGGTTAAAAGTGTATAGTGCTCTTGCCAAGGACCTTAGTTCAGTTCTCAGCACCCAGTGCCATGTTCTTATCTTTATCTGAGGCTAATTACTCTAGAACCAGGTTATAGAATGGGTAGTTCACAACCACCTATGTCTTAGTCAGTAGTCTATTGTTGTGAGGAGAAACCATGACCAAGGCAACTCTTATAAAGGACAACATTTAATTGGGGCTGGCTTACAGTTCAGAGGTTCAGTCCATTATCATCATGGTGGGAGTATGGCAGTCTGCAGGCAGACATGGTGCTGGAGAGATGTAGCTGAGAGTTCTATGTCTTGACAGGCAGCAGGAAGAGAGAGTGACACTGGGCCTAGCTTGGACTCCCAAAACCCTAAAGTCCATCTTCTCTCGCAGTGACACACTGCTTTCAAAAAGGCCACACCCACTTCAGCAAAGCCACATATCAAATAACGCAATGCCCTATGAGCCTATGGGGGCCATTTTCATTTAAACAACCACAGCTTATAACTCCAGCTCTAAGGGATACCTCTGGCTTCTGCATGTTCCCATACTCATATATGTGAAGGCCCCTCTCCATACTTAAGAATAAATCTTGGAAAGAAAAGAAAAATTGCAAGTAGAGTATGATGGACATCGTTACTGTATGACCAGCAATTGCAGCTCATATTTACTGAAAAGCTGACATGTCGGTTGGACAGTTCCTTGACTGTACTAAAACACTGAGTCATTTGCTTAAAGTGTGGGTTTTATGGTACATTTATGAACATGAATTAATACCATAAGGCTGTTAAAAAAGCAAGGACTGGAGAGATGGCTTAGAACCCACACGTTGGCTCGTATCCATCTGTAACTGCAGTTCCAGAGGACCTGTTGCCCTTTTTGGCCTCTGTGGGCTCTTGGATACACATGGTGCACATAAACTCACTCAGGTACACACACATGCATAAAACAAGCAAGCAAGTAAGTAAACAGACTGCCATGAACACACAGATGTCCTTCATCCAACCTCACATCTTGTTAACATTTGCCATGCTGGCTTTCTCTCTCTGTGTAAAACTTTGTCTCTGAAAATAAGATACTAGTCTCCTAACTTTGCTTTCCTAAATACGCAGCTTCTCTGGTTCCAAGAAGCACACATAATCCTAACAGTGTTCATACTCAGTACATTTCACAGTTTTCTCCCATTACATACTTTGTAAATCCTTGTGCTCATTTCCCAGGCTGCCCTACAAATGTCTTCCACACTTGGTTGGGTCGTAGAGTAGATCTGTTAGTTTCTTTCGAGGAATTTGCATACTGATGTGATTTTGCCTGATATGATGCCCTCAAAGGTCACAGATGCTCAGGCATGTGTAGACATTCCTTCCTTTTCTAAGGCTGAAGACTAATCCCCCATCTATATGAACTCCCTTTTAAAGTTTAATCACCCGTCATTACACATCTGGGTTGTTCCCACCCCTTAACTGCTCCCAACTACTCCTTGTGCATAATGACCCAGTCAGTACCTTCCTCTTTGTGGCGTGTGTGGTCATTCAGTCAGAAGATACTGTTTCTTCCTCTGTGCTGCTTTGTGTCCCTCATAATAAATGTGTGAGGTTCTACTTTGTGTATGTTATAAACATCACCGCCTACTATGGAAGGTTTTAAGGGGCAGACCTCACATCTTTGCACAATAGTCCTCATTGGTCAGTACTCCTGCTTTCTGTACATTCTGATACCCACAGTTGTCTATTATCTGAAATTTAACACGTTCAAGAAGTTAACAAGATTTAAATTGCATGCTTGGGCTTGGGACTCAGTTGGTCAAGTTCTTACAGAGGACCTGAGTTCCATTTCCAGAACCCACATCTTAAAGGCAGCTGGGCATGGCTAATACACTTGTGATCTCAATACTGAAGAGGTGGGACAGGCAGATTTCTGTGCCTTAATGGCCAGCCAGCTTGCTCTACTTGGCAGCCAGGCCCATCAGAGACTTTATCTCTCTTTCTCTAAAAAGGGAAGACTACATTCCTACAAGATGATACCCAAGCTTATGCTCTGGCCTCTACATTCAGTGCACACATGTGTACATTTGCACATAAACATATACACACACACAAAAAATAATGAGTGAGTGGTGTGAGAAAACTACATTGTGCCACCCAGTGGGCATGTGTCTAAGTAGGTCCATACTGTATAAGCTGCCCTACACCCAGAATGGAGAGACACACTCTCTTAACTTAAAGTGTGATATACTGTCAATAATTGTTCTATTTTATTCTTTGATGTTAATCTCTTGCTATGTCTACTTTGTAAGGTAAACTTTATCTTAGCTATGAATATGAAAAACTTGTGCATGTAAGGTTCATTATTGTCCTTTAGGGAGCTTGGAACATAGGCCCTGTGGAGCAGGGAGACTAGACTATCCTCATGGGTCGATAGCTAAGAACTAGCAAACTAGTGGCACTAAGTGAGAAAAGGTTGCAGATTTCTTTTATTGTAGTAAAATAGACATAAGATAAAACAGCATTTTTAAATGTATATTTCTGATTTCTCTCATAAATTAGATCAGTATATTTTTGGAAGGAGCTTCCCAGCATGGGTCTGTGGAGAAGTAGCATTCTGAAGTTTTGAGTCTCATTACACAGTGTCTGTTCTGTATCTTCCTCTGCTCTGGCCCCGCTTGCCTGCTTGCCTGTCCTTCCTATCTCTCTCCTCTCTCCCCTGCTCTGGCCCCACTTGCCTGCCTGCCAGTCCTCCCTATTTCTTTCTTCTCCCACCATGCTTCCCTCTTTTCTTTAGAGGCAGTGTTCTCCACAAGTTGTTGGCAGTGCCCTGTCTCAGACACTTCCCGCTTACTGGTAACCTTGACTTAGTACATGTTTGTGGATCTCTGCCACTGACCAGATCTGAACACAAGTTGAGCTGTGAGATCCAGAAGAGAGGAAGCTGGGAAACGATGTCATAAAGCTAATGTCTGTATTGGGCAGACTTAGGAATGCTTAGCTTTTCTTGAGGTTGAGAAATAGCTTCCTCATTCACATGCATCCTAATAAGTGTTGAGCATTAGTTATTTTTAAGGTAACATTATGAAGCACTTATTCAGACTTTCTGAAGGTTTGTTCAAGAATTATGTTCTTTGAAGCAGAGTATTGGCTGTAAGTGGCCATCTCCAATGAGAAGCAGTAAGAAAATCAGAGATGGCTCCTAGTTGTGATTTTTTTAAAATGATTTTTTTTTTTTTTGATGCTGCAAAAGTGATGAACATTCAGTAGAAACTGTGCTTGGAATTTTAGAATTTGATTGTTTCCCAGGTGTAGCAAAATCCAGTCCAGTACTCTCTTGACATTGGGCAGCCTCAGCCGTCAGCCAGCTTAGTAGCTGTGAGGCAAGACCCAGACACTAGTGCACTGCAGTTGAGCTATGACGGTTGGTAGGCTAAGGGCAGGAAGCACATTTGTGATGTTTTAAAGTTAGGATGGGCTGATGAGGTCACAGTCCAGGAGCATCTGCAGTAGGGTTTTTTGCCAGTATTGTACTGTTAGCTTCAGCTGTCAGCTTGCCACAGCCAGAATCATCTGAGGGGTTGTGAATTGGGGGGATGTCCAGATCGGCTGGCATGTGGGCATGTCTGTGGTATATCGCTGTAACTGATATGGGATGCCTTGTAAGTAAGAGGGCCTTGGCTACATAAGAAAGCCGTCCAGGGAGCTAGAGAGACAGCTCAGTAGTTAAGAGCACTTACTGCTCTCACAGAGGACCTGGGTTCAGTTCCCAGCAACCACATGATACCGCACAGCTTAACTTCAGTTCTAGGGGATCCGACACCATCTTCTGACCTCCACAGACACACAGTGTGCAAGTGGTGCACATAAATGCAGGCAAAGCACTCACATGCATAAAATTAAATAAATAAGTAAATAAATAAAATGAACAAACAAAAAACCAAGAGTGGCTAGGGCTGGGGGCCTGCCCTAGTTTGGAGCACAGATTTCTCTAAGACAGTGACTCTGCAGAGAAGGCCAAACAGTAAGAGAACAACACTGGGGAGGAAGGGCCTCACCTGCCCGATCTCCTCAGCTGAGAGACTTAGGTCCTCCCGCATCTTCTTGCCACCACTCTGGGATTATTTTGAAGTAGAACAGTATATAGAGATGGCAGTTGGCAGTCTAAATTCATAAATTTACTTCTTGAAAAGAAATGTGACTATAACAATATCAAGATACAGTATATATAGTAAGGGTGAGATTTACATATGTGTGAAGTACTTGCTGTCAGTAAAAAGTATCACTGTAGCACAAGGTCAAAAAGTTTTAAAACACTTTTTGTAAGACAAGTGAAAATAAAATTGTAGTACTATCTTGACTTTGAAATAGTATATTTTATTTATTTATTTATTTTTAATTATATGTGTATGTGTAGGGACAAGGTATGTGCCTGTGAGTGCAGTAGCCCATAGAGGCCAGAAGAAGGCATCAGACTGCTGGAGCTGGAGTTACAGGTGGTTGTGAGGCAGCTGATGTGAATGCTGGGAACTGAACTCAGGTCTACCAGAGTGCTTAGGGCACTCAACCTCTGAGCCATCTCTCCAGCTCCTGAGATGGTGTAGGTTCATCATTTCAGAGGAGCTGCAGAGTGGGGGAGGGGGGGCAGAGGACAAAAACCTAAAAGGAAAGTGACTCAGTTTGAGTAAGAACCGGATTGCTCAAGGTCTTAAATACCTTCTTACGGATTTGAGGAAAGTGATTTTTAAAAAGTGTTAGATATTCTTTTGTGGCAAATGAATTTATGAATTTAGATTGTCAACTACCAATTTTTAAAAAAACTTTTTAGATTTCATTACAAAATAATGGTTTTCATGGTGGCATCTTCTTACATAGAAGTCACTTTACTTTACCCTCCCCCACTGCCCTTTCCTGGCTTGTGCCCTTCCTCCTGCTAGATGGCGCCTTCATTACATGCATCCCTTGAGCTGTGCCCTGCCTCCCCTTGGCCACCATTTTGTTTTTAACCATGGTTAACTATGAAGGGGATTTGGGAGTGGGATTGTTAATTGTCTGGTAAGTGCTGTATCCTGTTATTCAATGCCTTTATCTCTTGAGCTTTGGGGTTATAGTGTTTATATTCATCTGTAAAATGGGTCAGTGAACACTAAAATAATTTATCTGTGGACAGCAGATATCTCAGTAGTGTTTTTTTGGTTGCACACCCTAAAAAGAGATCCCTTGTTCTGACGATAGGCACACAGTTCTCAGAGTGAGTAAGTGAAGAATTAGAGTCAGTGTCATTTCTCCTTAATTTTGGATAGAAGTTAGTTACTTTCATTAAAAGAAAACCTACAAAATTCAAGCTGTTTTCCTAGGAGAATAAGATGAAATGCTCAAGATATACTAGAGTTCTAAAAATAAACCTGGCTAGGCCCCACCTCTTTCTGCCCCCACCCCCA
>NW_022196910.1:48870911-48873860 GCF_008632895.1 Mastomys coucha
CCCGACATTGAACGCTTGCCTGACATTGTGTTTGGGGGTTTACGCTGTAGCTGTTTTGGTATTTTGAAGGGTTTCTCAATGTGAAGTGGCATTTCCATTGATTTCTGCCCATCCCCTCCCCTCTAGGTTTCACCACCCCATCCTCAGCCCTCTGGAGAGCAGTTTCCAGCTGGAAGTGGGCGTGCTGAGTCATCTCCTCAAAGCACAGGCCCAGATCTCGGAGTGGAAGTTCCTGCCATCCCTGGTTACCTTGCACAATGCTCACACGAAGCTTCAGAGCTGGGGCCAGACCTTTGAGAAGCAGCGGGAGACCAAGAAGCACCTGTTTGGAGGGCAGTCGCAGAAGGCCGTGCAGCCCCCACACCTTTTCCTCTGGCTGATGAAACTCAAGACCATGCTCCTGGCCAAGTTCAGCTTTTATTTCCACGAGGCGCTGAGCCGACAGACGACCTCTTCGGAAATGAAAGCGCTGACGGCCAAGGCCAACCCGGACCTCTTTGGAAAGATCTCCAGTTTTATCAGGAAATACGATGCTGCCAACGTGTCCTTAATTTTTGACAACCGGGGCTCAGAGAGCTTTCAGGGTCATGGCTACCACCACCCACATTCCTACCGAGAGGCCCCTAAGGGAGTGGACCAGTACCCAGCCGTGGTGTCTCTGCCCAGTGACAGGCCGGTCATGCACTGGCCCAATGTTATCATGATCATGACAGACCGAGCATCCGACCTGAACAGCTTGGAGAAAGTGGTCCACTTCTATGATGACAAAGTCCAGAGCACCTACTTCCTGACCCGCCCGGAACCCCACTTCACCATCGTAGTCATTTTTGAGTCAAAGAAATCTGAAAGAGACTCCCATTTTATTTCCTTCCTCAATGAGCTCTCTCTTGCCCTTAAGAATCCCAAAGTGTTTGCAAGTCTGAAGCCTGGATCCAAAGGTTAGCAGGCGTTTGCCCAAGGAGTCCCAAGGCTGGATACATGTTCTTAGTTGAGTAGTTTGTACTTTCAATTTACTTTAGCTCATGCTTCTTTCAGAGCCGAGCTAAAGACAGATCCTCCCTAATCATGTTGCTCAGTTCATAAGCAATGAAGAGCAAGGACGGAGTCTCCACAAAGAGTCATCTAGAGACCATGGTGACTGAACCACCATGGTACAGCAGAGGAGAGCTAACATTTTCTGAGTTCCCTGTATTTCATGTCAATTGAATATTTATTGGTCTTACATTTATCTTTCCAGATTCTTTTTGTTTGTTTGTTACTATTCTGACCATTGTGCCCAGGTACTTCCTCTTATCCTCTCTCTGTCTGTCCCTGAAGAGCAGCAGGGAGAAGATGGGATTGTTTTCAGTTTCACAGACACTAGTATTAACTAATTTTACAAGATAATGTAATTAGTATTATACTGTAATTAGAATCTTGGTGAGAAATTTCTATCAGGAGGTGAAGTGGGAGATGACTGATTGACACTGGTTCTTACAGCAGTTTAACCAGCCACAGGTCCTTTTCAGGTGACCTTCAGCCCCATCCGCATCAGTTTTTACCTTTAAAGGGTTTGGTAGTCCACTGTCCCAAGTCAGCCCAAGCCATCGTTCAGGGTCTCCTCACTCTAGCTTATTGTTGCCAGCTGGATGTCACTTCTCTGCTGAACCGGGTTTGCATCTGGTTTCATGTCCCATTCTTCTCAGGTTTGGAAAGCACGCGGCCATGTGTTTGTAACTGTGTCTTAGTTTCCCACACAGCACAGTTTATTTTTATAAAATCAAAACGATGGACTTAATACTTTGTGCTTGCTACACAAACCAGTTCTGCTCCACAGTCAGGTCATCAGGGGAGCCCCGCAGCACTTCTGAGTGCGATTTCTTGCCTTCTGGAGATTATGTTCGGAAGCAGTGCCGAGCTTCTCAGCACAGGCTGCTCTGTCCTCCTTCTGCATGTTCACAGGGAAGCAGATGGAAAGAAACCACCAAGAAGCATTGAGCTGTTACTGCTGGGTTTGTCTCCTGGAGCTCGTGTAAACACTACAGTCAGATGAGGTGTCCCACAGAGCATGAGGCTCATGCAGGGCAGTGGAGCCCCTCCCAGGCCTCCTGGTCATGTGTGGTCTACCTGTACAAGAGTCCACTGGCCAGTTATCTGCATCTCCCACTGTCACACAGACTTAAGGCAGTTGTCTTTAAGCAGAAGGTAGTGACTCACTCTGCATTTTCTCCAGGTTCTAGACAAATAAGAACAAATTTTATAATATTGACCTTACATTAAAAAAATTGTACATTAAAAAAATTGAAAACACTTAGAATTAAAAACCAAAATATTTTTCTTCTTTTTGTGTTTTGCTGAGAAACTGAAAAGTAATCCTTGGTATGTATTTTTTTTTCCTGACTAAAACCACCATTAGCCTTAATGATGTGGTTCCCCAGGTACCTAAAAGAATATATAGGTTTCAGTAGACCATGGAGGGATGTATATAAAACATATATATATATATAAATATATATTACTTAAAATGGTCAAATGCATACATATTTGAATTGTATATTTATTTTTAAACATATTTTGAGAAATCTAAGAGGTATTTACAAAGAATAGGAAGCAGATGTGAATATTAAGAAAATCTATGGCAACATAAACTCTTAAGTCCCTATGCACTGTCAGTATTGGAGGAACCTTGAAGATTAGTACTGACTCTTTAATCATTTCTCAAGCTCCTCAATAAAGTTTTATATATATTACATACATATATAATTTTTTTTCTGATCAAGCAAATTGTATTGTATACATATGAATGTTCGTATGGTTCTTGTCCGAGAGCCTCATGAAACTGGAGGGCTAGGTTGCAGGGCCTCCCACAAGACATTGTTACTTTTAGACTCAAGTGCAGGTGCTGGAGAACTACACCACAGGACACAGGGTAGACATCCTCCCTTGGGTACAGGAGATGCCAAGCTGAGC
>NW_022196910.1:48873908-48875312 GCF_008632895.1 Mastomys coucha
TTTTTCTTAGCCAAACTTACCTGCTTCTGCTGAGCTAGCCTTTTGACTTATTTGACAGTTGTCTCCTCTAGTTTTACATCTATATCCCCTCCTCTTCCTTCTCTTCCCCTTCCTCCCTCGGTAGGTCTGAAGTCTTGTAACATTCCTGGCCACCGAGGAGCACAGATCCCGATCCAGAATATAGCTAGAAAATCATTGGAGGTGAAAACTCCACATAAGTCATGATGACCATAGGCAGGATACAAGCCTCCAGGGAGTGGTGACATATACACACAAATATAAGATGCCCATATTTTGGCTCAAGTCAAGAAAAGTGATTTTTATTGGGATTTGCTCCCTGGATGCAAGGCTGAGATCTGCAGTGCCCGCTTTGCTGATTGGAGTGGAAATGTGCACATTTCTTGTGGACTGCCTAATTTGACATTTATTTCTAAACCACAACCTGTTGAGTTCTGGGTAACTGAAAGTATAGTCAATCCCCTTAAACGTGTATTTTTAAGATGCTGCTTGGATAAGTGGATGTTGCATGATATTTGATCAGGTTGTGAATCTCTAGATTGTGAACTGGAAAAATCTTGTTGGGGTGCAGCTCAGCCCTAGCACACACCATTAGCTGATTACATAAAGTCAACAATAGGTCAGGAGGCAGAGAAGCCACCAGTTGACAGGGAGTGAACATTAGAAAACCCAGGAAAGAGAATGGAGGGTCTTTGAGTCGAAGGGTGTTTAAGACAGCGTGAGAAGGAGTTTTTTCCTTCTGGGATGTCGGTGGAGGAGGAAGGTCAGCTGGGTGCTCTCCCTGCCTCCTGAGCCTGCCTCCTGAGTCTTTATTTGGTAAATGGGGTATTGGGGATTTTGTTTGTTTGTTTAAAACACAAATGGATGAATCCTTACCAGCTTTGTCCTCTATGAGGCCCAGCCTGGTATCTGACAGTGTCATTCTAAGGAATATGTTAAAATGAAGCTAGACTCTTAACTGAGCAACCAAGGCCCTTTGTACACTGGAAAAGTTCTTCTTTCAAGAAGGAAATGAGACTTCCCCCGCCCTCTCTGAGGTGATCATTAACTTATTGTATCTGCCTTTAAATATCACTGGCAGCTTGGCAGGCCCAGTACTTTGGTATGTTAGCTTCTAAGGTCAGCAACTTTGTAAAGTGGGGCCAAGCAAACATGGGTTGCCTTTTTCACGGGTTAGCATGGGGCGTCGAGAAGTCCATGTGTTGGAAATGGACCGGGAAGCTGTACAAATAAAAGGTGAGCCACACTTCCCTGACTTAAATGCGGATTCTCCTGTCCTCTTCTTTCTCATCAAGTCAGAGGAACCCCTGTGCTTAACTTTGGGCAGTTAAGTGCCTGAGGACGTACCCAGTATTCAAATCTCTGTGGCTGCTTGTTCTTAGGTTT
>NW_022196910.1:48875322-48935001 GCF_008632895.1 Mastomys coucha
CTCAGAAATCTGCCTGCCTCTGCTTCCCAACTGCTGAGATTAAAGGAATGTGCCACTACTGCCCAACTTTGTTCTTAGTTTTTATGGCTAGTTGATAGTGTCATTTCAGATCTGTGCCACTGGATTCTTACTGGGTTGCCCTGTCAGTAAGACATAGGTGTGTTTGAACTGTCACCTGTAACTCTGTCTGGGTCTTTCTTCCTAGAGGTTGTATGGCAGGGGTTACAAAGTGGCGATGCTCTAATTACAATACCTGTGTTTATTAGCCAGGGTATGTATCTACAAAGAGCCCATCTTCAGTTATTCAGTCACCTTGGAGAGTGGTCAGTTTGATTTCTGTTTTATCCGTTGCTGGGGATTAGACTCAAGACCTTATGGTGCTGGGCAGTGCTGCATCTCAGCAGTGTGTCCCCAGCCCTGGGTAGTGCTGCATCTCAGTGGTGTGTCCCCAGCCCTGTCTAATCTTTAAAACACAAACAAACAACAACAATAACAAAAACCCTTTCCTCCCAGCTGGTGCTGGGAACTGAGCCTAGCTTCTCATATGGTCAGAAGCCTAGGTTACTGACACTGTAGCCTCTGTCCTAAACCAGCTTTAAAAATGGTTCTTAGCATGTTTGAAGACATCTGTGTGATTTTGTTTTTAAGAAATGGATCTTCACATTTATAAGAATTTTTTTCAGTTTTTAAAAAATGTTTATATATATGAGTACACTGTCTTCAAACAGCATCAGATCCCATTGCAGATGGTTGTAAGCCATCAGATGGTTGCTGGAAATTGAACTCAGGGCCTCTGAAAGAGCAGTCAAGTGCTCTTAATCGCTAGGCCATCTCTCCAGCCCTTCTTGAGTTTTTATTTCTTGAAATTATAAGTAAAAATTGTCTCCAGTTTTCTCCCTCCAATATGTCTCATGAACTTTGTCCTCTCTCAAACTCATGACCTCTTTTTCTTTAGTTGTGTGCGTGTGTGCATGTGTGTGTGCACGTGCACACACACGCATACACACACACACCCTCATACACACACACACACACACAACCTTCTTGGTCCATTTAGCATTACCTGTATGCATATGGTTTCAGGGCTGTGCACTTGGTATTAGATAACCAGTCGGGCTCTTCTCCAAGGAAGACCATTTCCCCCACTCAGCACTCCTTAGGATTTTTTTTCCTCTTAGGGTTAACTTCAGATTTGAAACAACAGGGCCATTTCCCTATTGACACAGGATAGTCTATGTAAATATTACAGGTTTCCCTTCTTGCTTTGGGATAATTTTCTCTTCTTTGCAGGTGCTGGTTTCCCCTGTATCTCTCCTGAATTTCTCCTCCTTTCCCTTACTTCCTGCTGTCTTCCACCAATCTGCTTTTGCTCCATTCCTCCCCCATTTCCCCCTCCCACCCCACTCCCAGACTTTCAGGGAACCAGAACAAGCCCCAGTGATTTGACCCAGTTTGAAGAAAATCATATCTGACAGTAAACATTTTTAGTTTTGTTTGTCTTGTTTCTTTTTTTTTCTTTACACACAACTACTTGGTCATTTTCAAGAAGACAGAAGAACAGAGGGCAAAGGTTAATGTTGACACTAACAACACAAATATAAATATGCCTTGCCCCTTCATGAACACACACTCTTAGCCATCTACAGCAAAGCAGTACTATATGTAGCAGGTAATTTGGCAGAAAAAAAAACCCATAATTTTGGCAGAAAAAGCCAATTAAAACAAAAATCTTTCCAAGCTTTGATAGCAAGTCTTGGTTGTCAACTTGACACACCTGGGAAGAGGAAGTTCAGCTGAGGAACTGCCTTCATCAGTTGTGGGCATATCTGTGGGGCATTTTCTTGATTGCTAATTGATATAGGAGGGCCCAGCCCACAGTGGGAGGTACCATCCCCTAGGCAGGTGGGCCTTGGCTGTAGCTGAACAGGAGCCTGAAAACAAGCCAGTAAGCAACATGTTCTCCTCTTCAATTTCTGCCTCGAGTGCCTGCTCTGGTTCCGCTCAATGATGCACCAGAACCTGTAAGTTCAACACTTTCCTTCCCAAGTTGCTTTTGGTCATGCTGTTGATCACAGGAATAGAAAGCAACATAGAACACATGTATTTTTGCGATATATTTTTAAAAATTTAAAATTACACACATCGTATTTTTTTCCTGATTGGTGTATAAAAAACAATAAATTAGCCTCTGATATTTTTCTTTAAGAAAATGTGAGAGAAACTGGGCTTTCTTTCCAAATGAGAAATTAGAAGCTATCCCAGGTGACCCACCTGCTGCAGAAGCCCTGGGGCAGAGTGATTTAGCACCTCTCTTTTGGGTTCCTGCTGCCAGTGTAATTATTTCGTGGCCCTTTGCCTGATTTATTCTACGTAACTTCTCCAGAGGAAGTGAGTCAGAAGAAATGGGCTGGACAGATATGCTCTTCTGCTCCTGGAGACGTCTCTAGGTACTGTGTAAATCTGTAAGGCTTCTTATTAATGGTCACACTGTGTGGCTTGTCTGCCTACTTTTTCAGTCTGCTTTGGGTGACAAGGACTGTTTATGGGGTGCTTGAAATTGAAAACCATTTGCTATTTGTAAGACATCAATGCTGGAGACTGGAGAGGCATACAGCTGCCCTTTTTAGTAGCCCTCTATCTAACACGAGCCAGGGGTGGGACTCTGAATGCTGGCACAGGGGTCCTGAGGGCAACTGCATTGGAGCTCACCCTAAAGGGCTTTTCGGCATTGCAGCTGTGACCGCAGGCGAAGAAATGAACAGTGGGACCTGACTTTTGCTAATTTGTCCCTAGGGATAATTCTGCTTTGACTGGTCTGGAAATTGCCAAGTGGTTCTGGAATGCAGTTACATTTGATCTGAGGTTGCAGCGATGCAGTTGGTTGACTTATGTTAGTGCTAGATGCTCCAGTTACTCTGGGTTCTTCCTGGTCTCCGTGGCCCCAGGCTAAGCCAGTGTTAGGGCTGGCCCAGAGCAGAAGCAGATAGTGTGTGAACTGCTCCTAACCAGTACTCATCCATCTCTTCACTCATTCATTCATTCACTCACTCACTCTCACTCACTCACTCTTGAACATAACTATGCTAACATTGGGGATATAAAGACAGCACGCTTCCAAGCACTCCAGCAGCTGACGCTGGGAGAGCCTGGAACTGGTACAGTAACAAATAACTCTCAAACTTGTTACACTTGCAGATTCCCTTCACGTTTTGCCAGAACTGTTACTTTCTGTTAGTAGAGAAACTCTACTAACTGGTTGAGACCAGTGGTTCTCAACCTCCCTAATGCTGCGACCTTTAATACAGTTATATTCTCATGTTGTGGTGACCCCAACCATAAAATTATTTTTGTTGCTATTTCATAACTGTAATTTTGCTACTGTTATAAATCATAATGCAAATTTCTGTGCTTTCTGATGGCTTTTGGTGACCCCTGTGAAAAGATCTTTCTACTCTCAGGTTGAGAAATGCTGCTGTAGATAATTGATTCCATGTCTTTCAGAATCCCTGGGATGGACAGTACAGCATGAGAACAATGTAGTAGGCTGTAGGAGGACCGTAGAACTTACACTTCTGGGAAGTTTTCAGTTACTACTGATGTTGCAGGTCAAGGATTATACTTCTACTTGATCATCACCTTATGCCATCTTTGCCTATAAAAAAAGGTTCCATATGCATAATGTGCTGTAGTTTGCCAATAACACCATTGGCATTTCAGTATTTTATTTTTATTTTGGAAACTGTAGGTTTCTCCCTTCCTCTCTTCCTCCTTTCCTTCATTCTTTCTTGGATAGGGAACCTCTAAAGCAGCAACAACACCAAACACATTTTAAAAAATCAAAAAGCAACATTTAAAAAAGTATAATTGCAAAATGTATTTTGCAAGCTTTAGAGTAAGAGTATGTTGGGATTATCAAACAGAAGGGGCAATAAAAGCAACCAAGCCCCCTGGCTGTGGCTTCTTTCTGTCTAGGACATTTGGCCCCTCAGGACAGCAGCAAGCCGAGCTGTAATGCAGTTGCTG
The DNA here is from genome assembly GCF_008632895.1 of Mastomys coucha. Lineage (NCBI taxonomy): Eukaryota > Metazoa > Chordata > Mammalia > Rodentia > Muridae > Mastomys > Mastomys coucha. Next base: position 48,879,346 of record NW_022196910.1, read on the forward strand.
TAAAATGGCTGTTTTTAGTGTTTTCAGTGGAGGATTTGTCAACCACTATTGTAGAAACAGATATTCAGGCAGTTGGCCCCAGACATGAGTAAGAAACAGGCCTGCCATTTCCACCGAACTTTAAAATGTTTATGTACGTGAGTGTTTCACTTAACATGGCTGCAGGTGCACCTCATTTGTTCCTGGTGCCCTCAGGTCTCCTGGACCTGGAGTTAAGGATTGGCTATAAACCACCACGTGAATCCTAGGAACCAAACTCAGGTCCTCTGAAAGTGCAACAAGTGCTCTTAATTGCTGAGGCAGCTCTCAAGCACCAACACCTTATCCACTGTTCTCCTTTTACTGGTTTTGCAGAGTCTCACTGTGTCTCCTTGGCTGGCCTAGAGCTTGGTTTGTAGATCAGACTGGCCTGGATCCACTTTCCTTGGCCTCCAGTGTGCTAGGGTTAAAGGCATGTGCCACCACACCCAGAATTTTAACCAAGAAGTTCAAAACTGTTTCCTAAGCTGGTGACAATGCAGTTAACCTCTGTTGTTAACCCCTACTGGCTCAGAATCACCTGTGATAGTATAATCTCACCGATTCATCCCATAGCCTCTTTGGTTTATTTTGAGGCTCATGCTCCTTCCTCGACTCTTCAGAAGATGGGGCTTACCTCTGTTGTTTGGCTTTTTCGAATTTAGACGGTTGGCCATCAGCCTATGGTGGCAACATTAGGAAGAGAAAAGAAGTTAGGTTACAGGGCAAACTCGGTTGCAGGGGATACTGGAACCTTGGCCTTCCGTTCTGCTTCGTATGGCCTTGAACTAGAAACTTAGCTTTAATTTTCTGGCCTCAAAGCAATGGAACCAGCTGACCATGGACTGAAATCTCTGTTATTGTGGTGAACACAAATAAGTTATTTCTTCCTTCCCAGTTGATTTTCAGGTATTTTCACACGGTCAGAAGAGTGACCAGGACACCTTGCTCATGCCACCTAGAAGGATAAACAGGGACTGTGTGGAACGTGGGAGTAACCCATGTACTTCTTGAGCTTATATTGAAAGTTTATATCATTTCTCCATTATCCACGAGTACAACGTTTTCTGTTGTAATTGCAGGGTTCATTGAAACCCTTCAACCGGCCTCCAGGATAAATCCCAACCCCATGCCCCGCCCCCTCTGTGGTGGGAGACACTCTAGGGGGCGCTGCCGAGGCACTGCAATAAATACTCGTTAACCTTTGTCTTTTTCGTGGCCACACTGGGTTGGGAGCTGACCTTAATGCTCCCTTCCTAAACCCATTTGGCTGCCCTCCTTCATGCTCACCCCCTGGGACTCCTGGATCCTTCCCTCTCAGTGTTAGGTCCTGCGCATTTAAACCTTTTCATTTAAAAATGACATGTATTGTTGGGCAGTGTTGGCGAATGCCTTTAATCCCAGCACTTGGGAGGCAGAGGCAGGTGGATTTCTGAGTTCGAGGCCAGTCTGGGCTACAGAGTGAGTTCTATAGTCAGGGCTATACAGAGAAACCCTGTCTTGAAAATAAATAAATAAACAAATAAATGAATAAATAAGTAAATAAGACATGTAAAAGTGAGTGGGTCCGTGCATGTGAGTGCAGGCACTTGTGGATTTGAGAGCAGGGGCAGATCCCAATGCCCTGGAGTCAGAGTTCCAAACACTAGGTTTCCAGCCATCTGCCATAGGAGCTGGGCACTGAACTCAAGTCCTCTGCAAGAGTAGAACATCTCACCCTTCACCTCTGAGCCGTCACTCCACACTCATCCGGATTTTTTCTTTCTTTCTTTTTTTTTTATTAGTTCAGCTTTGTTAGAAATGTCTTCTCTTTGTTCTCTTGCTTGCTATTTGAATTTCAGCCACATTTCTTACCTTGATCAATTAATACAGATATCTTTATAATACTAAAAGTTTGATTATAAGAGTCATATATTACGAAATAAAATACAGCTCTGACAAGATTCATCCTTAGGGATGCTAAAGTGACCTGCTGATCTAATTCTCTGCCTCCTGAAACTGTTTCCAGAGACTATTCCCAAAACAGCTTCAAGAACAGCTGCTTATTCCCGATGAACTCGGTTTATCCAGCCTTTCAGACAGATCCAGTCAAAAAAGCTTCAGTTAAGCCCTAAAATTTCTAAACAGTCAGTGACTAGATAGCAAGCACTAAAGCTTTCTTAAGTCTAACCAATTTTTCCAATTTTTCTAACCCTCCCCAACCTTAAAAAAATTAATCACCCTTGTTCAGCAGAAAGAAGCTATGGAGAGTCATCATTCCTATTCCTTGGGTTTAGGAGTCTGGTTAAGTTATTTTATAAATTATAGATAGGTTGTCATTCTAAGGGATAATTTGGAAATGGTGGTAAATTTGGACAGGGAGGAAACTGAATAGAGAGCTTAGACTTGGGAATTTCTGTTTTTCCTTTCCTCTTCTCGCTCCTTTCTTTCTTAGGTAAAGGGAAGAAACAAAAGTGGAATAGAGTAATATTATAAGAAATTATATAGATGGGGATGGATTATTAAATTTAGTCTTAAACAAAACATTTTATAGTCATAATCTTACATTGGTAGAAGTCTTTACTTTTTTTGTTTTTTGTTTTTGTTTTCCTTTCCACCTGTAACATTTCTTTTTTTTTTTTTAAGCTTTTATTGCATTATGATGAGAAAAGTTACATGATTTCAATTTATCTGAATGTGTTAACATTTAAAAACATATTTTAAGTAAATAGAATTAAATCACATTCTTGTTTCCCTTTTGTACCCCAGCTCCTCCCAGAGACCCCCCTTCAATACCTACAATATCTTTTTTTGTCATATTCCTTAAAATTTGTAAAATATTATAACAATAAAAATGAGTATTATAAAAGTTGTTTGATATAAAACAACAATCAATTTAACAGTCTTATGTAGATGCTTGTCTACAGCAATACTGAAAATACATACATTTTTCCCAATATAAATTTTAAATAACTCCAAACATATTAACTGTATATTTCAAAATAATACATCACTACTAGTATTTTCTTAAATGAACATAAATATATAAAGTCTTTTTGTTTGTTTGTTTGTTTTGTACTTAGTAGAGTTTAAAATCTTGGCTCTTACTGTGGTACAAGCCCAAAATAAGCACAATTTTTAGACATTGGAGTTCATTGTCATAGGCTGTACTTCAATGACCATCACATCACCAAATGATTTTACCTCCATCATCGCTAAGCTGAGAATTGACAGTTCTACTGCACCGAGGAATGAACTGTAGGTATGATTTTTGGATATAGACTATGGTCAAAACTATTTGACTTGAGTGAGTGACTATTCTCAGCCCACAGAGAACAGGTTACATTCATTTAAGAAATGGTGTATGTATTAAGATGGTCTATCCATAAAGTCATTCACCCACTCTTTCAATGAACAATGGTTCTGCTTGGAGGGTGGCACAGATATTAGGTGAGGGTTAGAATCTGGTTCATCAGCTGTGACAATTTGGAAAAGTATTCATCTCAGAGAAAGAGTAACTGGTAAAATCCTCCTCTTCAAACTTGATAGCAAAAGTTACAAACGTCAAGCAGAACATTCAGTCTCATTCTTTGTTGTTCTCTTTCCTATAAGCTATCTCCCAAGTTAATTGTCTATGTCTCCCTTGGGTATATAAATACTTTTGAAATATATAAGCTGTTCTGAAAACCATAGTATAGTGTAAAAACATGAAATAAACAATACTACTAATAGAGAGGCTGAGATAGGAGAAGCAAGATTTCAAGACCCTTTGTTATACACAGCAAGACACTGTCACAAACAAGCTGAAAGTGTACATAGATTGTACATTATTGGACCTATTTCTCTCTCTTTTTTTGGTTTTTTGAGACAGGGTTTCTCTGTATAGCCCTGGCTGTCCTGGAGCTCACTTTGTAGACCAGGCTGGCCTTGAACTCAGAAATCCACCTGCCTCTGCCTCCCAAGTGCTAGGATTAAAGGCGTGTCCCACCACCGCCCGGCGGACCTATTTCTCCAATTACCAAATTAGAGAGACCATTGGATGACAACACATTTCTAATTCCTCATATTTTTGGATTTCCATCGATTAGGATATGTTGGTAATATTAATTTTCATATTAAGATATTAAGAAAAGGTAATTGTTACTTCCTGTTGTTTTTGTTGTAAGAGGTGGAATTAGATTTGTGTGGATTTGTTGAAAGATTACTTTCTTGCTTCTTCTAGGGTGTAGTTTTGCTCCTTGTGTTGATGTTTTCCATCTATTATTCTTTGTAGGGCTGGATTTGTGGAAAAATATTGTGTAAATTCTGTTTTGTCATGGAATATCTTGTTTTCTCCATCTATGATAATTGAGAGTTTTTCTAGCTTTCATAGTCTCTGGTGAGAAGTCTGCCATAATTCTGATAGGCCTGCCTTTATATGTTACTTGCCTTTTTTCCCTTACTACTTCTAAAATTCTTTCTTTGTTTAGTGCATTTGGTGTCTTTATTATTATGTGATGGGAGGAATTTCTTTTCTGGTCCAGTCTATTTGGAGATCTGTAGGCTTCTTGTATGTTCATGGGCATCTCTTTCTTTAGGTTAGGGAAGTTTTCTTCTATAATTTTGTTGAAGATATTTAATGACCCATTACCTTGGGAGTCTTCACTCTCTTCTATACCTATTATCCTTAGGTTTTGTCTTCTCGGTGCGTCCTGGACTTCCTGGATGTTTTGGGTTAGGAGCTTTTTGCATTTTCTTTGACTATTGTGTCAATGTTTTCTATGGTGTCTTCTGCCCCTTGAGATTCTCTCTTCTATCTCTTGTATCTGTTGGTGATGCTTGCATCTATGACTCCTGATTTCTTTCCTAGGTTTTGTATCTCCAGGGTTGTCTCTCTTTCTGATTTCTTTATTGTTTCTAATTCCATTTTTAGATTCTGGATGGTTTTAGTCATTTCCTTCACCTGTTTGATTGTGTTTTCCTGTAGTTCTTTAAGGGATTCCTCTTTAAGAGCTTCTAGCTGTTTACCTGTGTTCTCCTGTATTTCTTTGAGGGTGCTATTTATGTCTTTCTTAAAGTCCTGTATCATCATCATGAGAAGTGATTTTAGGTCTGAGTCTTGCTTTTCCGGTGTGATTGTGTGTTTAGGACTTGCTATGGTGGGAGAATTGGGTTCTGATGATGCCAAGTAACCTTGATTTCTGTTTATTTTCTTATGCTTGCCCCCTGCCATCTGGTAATCTCTAGTGCAACCTGCCTTTGCTAAATCTGACTGGAGCCTGTCCTTCCTATGATCCTGGTTGTGTCAGAACTCCTCAGAGTCAAGCTGTCTCTGTGATCTGTGATTCTGGGATCCTGTGACCCTGGCCTTATTAGAGCACCTGGGAGTGCAGCAGCTTCCTCTGTGTGTTGTGGGACTGGCTGCAGAACCTGCGCCCAGTTACTCCTGGTGCTGGGATAGATGTGTCCTCCTCACCTCTGGTCCTGAGAATGTCAGAGCGCCTGGGAGTGGAGCTTCCTATGGGTGTTTTGGGACTGTCTGTAGAGCTTGTGCCCCAGGTCTGCCCAGAGAGACTGGAAGGAACCTGAGCCACTCTCTGGCAGAGTTCCTGTGTGCCTGGTCCCACTGGTCCCAGTTACTCCCTGTGTTGGGACAGATGTTGTGTCTTCCTCACCTCTGGTCCTGAGATTGTCAGAGTGCCTGGGAGTGGAGCTTCCTCTGGATGTTATTGGGTTCCTTCTAAACTGAAAAATCCTGAGTTTCTAGCAAACAGACCCACAGTAGGACTATCCCCTTAGCACATGGAAATCATGTCTGTGCCATTGTGGGTCCTGTGCTTTGAATCCCCTTTATTGGCAGAGATGTCACCTCTGTGAGGCAGTGACATGCTCTGAGTTTTCAGTTCATATAAGTCATGGGCTGTTACTGAGCTGAGAAAATGACTCTGACAGCCAAGTAATAATTATTAGCAGCCATGACAGTGGATATTTGTGTAGAACCTTTCTTTTTCTAAGTGGCTGGGAAGAGAGTACGTGGGGCTGCTAATATTCATCTCTCTGCCTTTGGGATTTCTATTCTAGGTGAGAGCTCCTTTGAAAGATCTGGTTCACCAGCTCCTGTGCTTTCTGATACTATAAAAAGCCCTAGATCCTTATGTGTCCTGAGTGACATCTGTTCTCTTGGAACTAAGCTGTGCCTCAGTTTCATTCCTGTGACATAGTTTAAGCAGAATTGGTGCTGCGCCTGCAGCTACATGGGGAACAACTATTACAAAGTTCTTTCTAAAAAGGGAGAACTGAATTTTCTCTGGATACTTAAAACCAATCTGCCACTAAAACCCCTGTCTGAGCAGGGCAGCCCCCAGCCAGGTGATTCAGGAGGCCGGGTGAAATAGCCCGCTTTACTCCCCCAAGAGAATCTCTCCTCATGTGTAGTGTGGATGTTTCACATAAAGTGTGCTCCATAACTCACCTTCTCCTGAGTATCCTGGAGGGTTTGCACACATTTCTGGGTTTACGACTGGACCATCAAGAACTGGGTCATGCCCCCTTTTCCTTACTCCCTGATACAGTACCCAGGCACTATAAGTGAAATTGGAATCTTTTTGAATCTCATATACACTCAAGCTTCCTTTATTGTTAACTCTAACCCATGTGTATATTCAAACTAAAATCATATTAAACTCATTTGGGAGCATAGGAAACAGTACACAATACACTGGTGTAGGGTTGAATGACTGAAGCTTGTATTTTTTTTTTATTTTTATTTTTTATGTATGTGAGTACACCATTGCTCTCTTCAGACACACCAGAAGAGAGCATCAGATCCCATTACAGATGGTTGTGAGCCACCATGTGGTTGCTGGGAATTGAACTCAAGATCTCTGGAAGAGCAGTCAGTGCTCTTAACTGCCATCTCTCCAGCCTGAAGGTTGTGTTTTGTCATGAATACTACAGTGTATGGTCAGGGGTATGTAATCTTGTCATTCCCTATCTAATCCCAGACTCCTTTCCTGCTTCCTCTCTGGCTCTCTCTGGGTCATTAGCACAGCCCGTGCTGTCTCCTGTGTCTCGAATGCCTTTCCTCACCTCTGTCTTATCTCATGACCCACATGCTCCTTTTCCTCTGCTCACCTAACCCCAGTCATCCTTTGTTAGGGAGTCCCCAGTCCATCCCCTCCCAGCATCGTCCAGTCTCCTTGGACAAGGACTGTTGGCTTTGCCTCAGAGCCTTGCTCATGAGTGTAGACAGATGGACATTTATCCCAGAGTTAATTCCTTCCTGTCCGTCATGTGAGCTTCCAGGGTCTCTGCCTGTTTTTGCTAACATTGGGATCTTCGGCCCTTCTTGCAGAAGCTGGCCCATCCATCACACAGCAGCAGCAGGGCCCGGGACTGCTCAAGGCTTGTGGTCTCTTCTGTTTCCATCATACCACAGAACAGTTCCATTCTTGGATCCAGATGTGTAGCATCTACTCAGCCTTGTATAAACCATGAAGGGCCGGGTTGTCACCTGTCCACTTATGTGCACTGAGCATTTATAGCAGGTGCAATGGAGTATTTGCTGAGTTCACAGAGGCCTTGTGGAAACTTAATGGTCTCCTGTACATGATCTGAAAACTGGTGTCAATGAAAGTCCCCTTCCTGTCCACAACTCCCCACCTTGTGCCAGGTCGAGTTTTAATATTCATTGCTTAAGAGTTGGGTGCTCATGGTATCTCCCCTGCCCATCCATTTAACTGAATACAGGGTCCCCAATGAAGGAGCTAGAGAAAGGACCTATGGAGCTGAGGGGTTTGCAGCCCCTTAGGACAAACAACAATATGAACTATCTAGTACCCTCAGAGCTCCCAGGGTCTCAACCACCAACCAAGGACTATACATGGTAGGACTGATTGTTCTGGCAGCATGTGTATAGTAGAGGATAGCAAAATCAATCATCAATGGGAGGAGAGGTCCTTGGTCCTGTGAAGGTTCTGTGCCTCAGTGCAGGGGAATGCCAGGGCCAATAAGAGGGAGAGGGTGGGGTGGCAGGCATGGGGAGGGGGGAGCCAACAGGGGTTTGTTCTTGTTGTTTTTGTTTGTTTGTTCCTGGGAGGGGAAACTGAAAAGAAAAATCATATGACATGTAAATAAAGAAAATATCTAATAAAAAATTCTTCTAATTGATAGAGACCTCATACATGCATAGAATATGTTTTGATCAAATCCATTGTACATTTCATTTGCTTATTAGATGACTATTTGTGTCAAAATTTTGGTTGTTTCCTAATTCATAGATAATTCTTTTTTTTTTCCCTCACAACAATAAATATAGACATGTAAAAAAAAAAAAAGAGTTGGGTGCTGCTCCTCCATTAGCTTCTCCATTCATATTTCCTGAGGGCCCACAGCTGGGCATTTTAAAACATCTTTCCCAGTGGTACATTCTGAAGGTGTGACCAAATAGATCAGAGACCTTCAACCTGTGGGTCACAACCCATTTGACAAACTTCTGTCTCCAAAAATATTTACATTATGATTCATCACAGTAGCAAAAGGTGACAATGAGAACAATTTTATGGCTGGGGGTCACCACAGCATGAGGAATAAAGAGTCTCAGTATTAGGAGGGTTGAGGACCGCTGCTCTAAGAGAAGGGTGTTGGGTGGGGGTGGGACATTGAGGGCATCTCTGCTTTTAAGAGCATCCTAGGAATGTCTGTCAGATGGCAAAAAAAAAAAAATGCCTTTCTTTAAAAAGTTCAACAGTGCTGTGTAGTGGTGGTGCACACCTTTAATCCCAGCACTTGGGAGGCAGAGGCAGGTGGATTTCTGAGTTTGAGGTAAGCCTGGTCTACAGAGTGAGTTCCAGGACAGCCAAGGCTATACAGAGAAACCCTGTCTTGACACCTCCCCCCCAACAGCTTCAAGCAAAAACAGGTTTTAAAATAAGACAGTGGGGCCAGGTATGATGGTATATACCTTTTAATCCCAGCCCCCAGGAAGCAGAGGCAGGTGGGTCTATGAGTTTGAGGCAAGCCTGGTCTACATAACAAGCTCCAGGCTAGCCATGGCTCCAGAATGAGATCCTGTTTCACAAAACCAAAAATAAAAATAAAAAATAAACATAAGACATTGGGGTGGGAAGGATGGCTCAGTGGTTAAGGGCACTGTTGCTCATACAGAGGACCTGGTTTGGTGGCTAGCAAACACTTGGTAGTTCACAGTCATTCTTAACTGTAGTTCCGGAAAGCCAGGGGTGGGGGGAGTCTGATGACCTCTACTGGCCTCTGAGGACATCTGTCAGGCATGTCTCTGGTGCACATACAAACATGCAAGCAAAACAGATTCATAAATTAATGAATTCAAAACCAAGACATTTTTAATGCTGAAAATACCAATTTATCTTTATGTATTGAAACGTGCTGCCACATGTGTGCGTCTGCTGCATGCTGCTGCTTTGCTGTACTGTCTTTTATGTACTGTCTTGCTGTTTTCTCTACTGTCACTTCCTACCTTCAAAACTTCCCCTTCCGTTCAGCTTGCCGGTATCTCATCTGACAATGACAGCGGCTTGCCAGCTGTGACCAACGCCTGGCCTTAGCTGTGACTCATGTGTCTTGGTTTTGTGATAGGACAGCATCAGGATTAAATGGTAAGGGTGTGGCTCTATTTCTGACCTTGGACACTAAGACAATGGTAGTCTTGAATTTATTGGAGTGTAATTATTAGACATGTGTTGGAGTTGCTTCTCCCTCTCTGATATTTGGTTCTAAGGGAAGTACGCTGGAAAGCTGACACACACTAGAAGCTTGAAACAGGTCAGTGTGATGGCAGCACAGTCTTCTCTGCCTTGTGTGGCTTGTGATGGCTTTCGATGGCCACCCAATCAGAGAGCTTGTCCTTAGGCTAATACTTTTCAGCTGGTTACCACGGCAACGACGGAGTACCAGTTGTCATGGCAACAAAATGGAAATTCAGAGGACCATTTTCTTTAGATGAGGTAGATTTATTAAGCCCTGTCTTTCTTCCCTTTAAAACTTGACCATGCCACACAATACTTTGCAGTGGGACCATTTTTACCGTCCTTGCACACATCTCAGGTTTTAACGGGGGTCTTTTCTTATTCTTGGCTCTACTGGCTTAAATCCTTTCAACTCTGTGAGTAGAGGGGCCCTCCCCGTTCCTGTCTTTTATGGTTTATATTAAAGAAAGAATGATATCGCAACAGCTGGGTTTCTTTTTATTCCCCAGAAAATATTTCTGTCAAACACTATTAGATTTACACCAGAATAACTCTGGGCCAGAATAAACATAATGGACTACAAATAAAAGAGAGACATTCAGCAAGGCAGTGCTACCACTCAAGTGTTGATTGGGACCATTCTTTGAGGAAACCCTTTGAGAAGTGGGAGCCCAGCTCCTTCTCCCCAGACTGGCTCAAAGCTCTTCACTGAGCCCCTCCTGTGTGAGTTTGTCAGTGGCAGACTCGCACTGTGCACATGTACATGGTCTTGGTTGATCTTTCTCTTTGTTGCTTCCAAGTAATCAATTCAGAAATCATTTTTAGGTATTATTTATAAAATGGCAATCCTGAGAGTTTGGTTAAATCTGGGGCTCTCCAGAAAATTTAGGGGCTTGAGAGATGGCTTAGTTGATTGTTAGCTGCTCTTTCAGAGGATCTGAGTATGATCTGAATTGGGGGGCAGGGGTTAGTTCCTAACCACCTGTAACTCCAGATCTATAGGATCCAATGCCCTCTCCTGTGCTCCTCAGGCATCCAAAAACATGTGGCAGACACACATACACAAAAGTAAAAATAAAATAAATCTTTCTTTAAAAAGGAAATTTAGAAAAAAAATATATTGGAAAAATCTGAACTTATGGACCTCAAGTTTTCTTACTTATTTGTTCATTAAAATGAAGTTTCACTTCATAGTCCACTGACTGACCTGGACCTCACTATATATAGTTCAGGCTGACCTCCTACTCATAGCCATCCTCCTGCCTCAGTCTCTAGAGTGCAAGGATTATGGGCATTAAAAATCTTACCTGTTTTTTTCTGGCTTACCTTCATTGTACTGAGGAGTTCTGGAAGAAAGACATCCTGGTGTGCTTTTGTTATGCAAGTTTGATAATGTAGGGGTTCTACATGCTACTAATAATAGCAATTCTCAAAGTCTACCAGGCTAGAAAATTCCCTGGAGATTTAGAAGGAAGCCCTTAAGAGAATTCCCTTTTATCTGTAGCTCTGCCTCGATTCACAGGAGGGCCCACGAAGAGGCACAGGACATCTTTTGAATCAACTACCAAATCTGTGCACACTCAGATGTGACGTTAGCTTTCAGTCCCTTATAGAGCATGGCTGGGCATTTGTCTGTGATCCTCCTTGGCTTGAGCTTCCTTCCAGGACCTGTGCCTATTTAGGGCTGCAGCAACAGAGCACCACAGGCTGCTTTGGTTTTGGGTATAAGCAGCAGCTCTCTAGGTTTGCATAGCTCTGAGGCTGGTGGTCATGGCTCGGAGGCTAGGAGCCCAGCATCATGGTGCCAGCAGGTCTGATTCCTCCTGATGCCTCCCTCTGTGTTGTAGGTGTATACTCTTTCTATATACTCACATCCCTGGTGTCTCCTGTGTGTCTCCAATATTCTCTTAAAAGGACACCAGGATTAGGGATACTCCCTGATGGTCGTATTCTAACTTAATCACCTCTTTAAAGCTCTTATCTCCAAACACAGTCATATCAGAGGTGGTGTCCTCACAGTCTCAGTATAAGATGCCTGTGGAGACATATTAGAGCTTACAACAGATTCAAGCATCATGTTTCCATCAATAGTTCCCATCAACTCTCTGGCTAGGGCTTAAAAGCAATGGCGGCAAGCTTCCTGAAATAAGAAGAAACACATTACCATTCTTTGTACAAAAAGAGGATACTGGAACAGTCAGTAGAGGTGTGAGGCCATTTCTTTTAAAGATCTATGTTTATTTTTAATTATGCATGTGGGTATATTTTTGTATGTGTGTATGCCACATGTGTGCTAGTGCCAAATAAGGCCAGAAGAGGGCGCTAGATCCACTGGAGCTGGAGTCAAAGCTGTTGTAAGCCACTCAATATGAGTTCTGGGAATTGAACTTCAAGAGCAACAAGTGCTTTTAACTGCGGAGCCATCTCCCAGCTCCTAAGACTGTGAATCTTCGCCTTCCTGATGCTGCAACCCTTTAATACAACTCCTCATGTCTTTCTTTAAAGATTTATTTATGTCTATGAATATATTGCTGCTGACTTCAGACACCCCAGAAGAGGGCATCAGATTCTATTATAGATGGTTGTGAGCCACCATGTGATTGCTGGGAATTGAACTCAAGACCTCTGGAAGAGCTGTCTTAACCGCGGAGCCATCTCTTCAGCCCAGCTCCTCATGTCTTGATCCCTTCCAACCATAAAATTATTATTGTTGTTACTTCATAACTGTAATTTTGTTACTGTTATGAATCATAATGTAAGTATTTTTGGAGGTTTGCCAAGGGGGTCATGACCCCTTTGAGAACAGCTGCCCTAAGGAATTTCCCAATGGACTTAGAAGTTTGGTTGGGTTTCCTTTGGCCTAGATGGACTTTGGGTTAGATGGACTCTGGAGGGATCTGTGAAAAACTGAGTATTATTAAATGTAGGTAGTAAGGAAGGATGGGAGAAAAGACTTGCTTTAAGGTAACCTCTTACTGGCCTACTTTCCTGTAAGGTAGTGGTTCTCAACGTGTGGATTTTGACCCGTTTGGGAGTTGCATATCAGATATTTACATCATGATTCATAGCAGTAGCAAGATTGCAGCTATGAAGTAGCAACAAAATAATTTTACGGTCAATGGTCACCACAACTGTATTAAAGAGTCACAGTGTTAGGAAGGTTGAGAGCCAGTACTCTAAGAGTTAAAACCACAAGATTCCTAGTGTCTCTGACATCAGATAATGAAGCGGACATTCTTGAGCAAAAGCAATTTCTTGCTAATCCATTTAAGCTTTGATATTTTTTTTTTCTTTTTTGTCGTCTAGGAAGCCGAGGTAGAAGGTTTTCAGCCAAAGGCAGTGGCCAGCCATGGACCTCTGTGTGATTCCATGCTGAGAGCCTTGAAGGGGGTAAGCCAGTCCAGGAGAGATGAAGATGTTTATCTGGTTGAAATGGATCTGGTGTGTCCTAGAAACCACAGATCTGGCTGTTACGCTGCTACCACCACCAGTTTGCATGCAGGTCAACCCGTCTAAGGTGCTTTTCCCCACCTTGCCCTATCATACCTCCTTTCTTGCTTTCTTCTAAGTGGCAGTGATGGGTGGTGGATATGCGCTATGTGCCTGAGCTGTGTAAGAAAGGCGTGGCCCCAGTAGGAGAGGCTCTGGCGTCTTCGGATCATGCCGGTGACACAGCTCTGAAGGAGTTCTTATAGCCTAATTGTGAAAGCTAATCTTAGTTGTCAACTTGATACACCTGAGAAGAGGGACCCTCGACTGGGGAGTTGCCATCATCAGCTTGGCCTATGGGCATGTCATTGGTGGGAGTTTTCTCCATTGCTGATTGATGTAGTATGGACCAGCCCATAGGGGGCAGTGCTATCCCTGGGCTGTAACTGAGGAAAGTAACTGAGGAAGCCAGAGGGAGTGAGCGGGTGAGCAGCATTCATTCCTCCACGGATTCTGCTTCAGTTTCTGCCTCCAGATTCCCAATTGAGTTCTTGCCCTGATTTCCCTCAGTGACGGACCGTGAAATGGAAATGTAAAAATGAACCACTTTCTCCTCATATTAGCTTTGTTCTGTTTCTGTGACAAAGCACCACAACTCATGTGACTTATGGAAGGAGTTTTGTTTTGGTTCGTGGTTCTAGGAGGAGAGCCCATCACAGTGGCAGGCATGGTGGCCAGAGCAGGAATCAGAGCGATTCCACCCTCAGTCACAAAGTGGAGAGAGTAAACTGCATGCACTTCCTTCTGCAAAGCCAGTCCTCCTGAGCCTCTGATAACAGTGCCACTAAGTAGGGACAAGTGTTCAAACAAACATCTGAGCCTGGAGGAGGAGGAGTTCTCATTCAAACCATCACATCCCCCACATTGGTTTTGGTCAGTGGGTTTTCTTTCTTTCTTTCTTTCTTTCTTTCTTTCTTTCTTTCTTTCTTTCTTTCTTTCTTCTTTCACATTTTAAATTAAAATTTTTGTGTGGGGGGGTGTGGGGGTGTCTGGTGTATGTCTTTTTGTCTGTCTGTCTGTGTGTGTGTGTCTCTGTATGTCTGTGTGTTTTTCTGTGTATGTCTCTGTATGCATGTCTTTGTGTATGTTTCTCTATGTGTATATGTCTCTGGTCTCTGTGTTGTGTATATGTCTGTGTGTTGTGTGTGTGTGTGTGTGTCTGTGTGTTTTCACCTGCCAATAGCACATTTATGGAAATTAGAAGATGAATTAATAAAGTTAGTTGTCCCTGCCCAGGAAGTGCCCTTAACTGCTAAGCCATTTTGCCAACCTCCAGTCTCCCCCTCACAATTTGCAACTTTCATTTTCTTCAGAATCTCACACAGGAGTAATGTGTTTATGCCAGTTTTACCAACTCCCGTCTCTTCCCCTCAACTGTCCCGGTGCGCCCCCCCCCCCACTGTTGCAAACTACAACTTCTTTATTAGGAGATACACATACACCATTAATAACCTACTGAGATCATTTAATGTCGCTTGAACAGAGATGTGTTTAAGGCTGACCACTTGGAGTGGATAATCGGGAGCTCATCCCTGTAGAAGACTGGATATCTGTCTCTCTAGCCAACCATTGCCTGTAGCTCTTCATCGAGGGCTGAGGTCTTGTGAGGTTTGCCTCATCCCTGTATGCATGCCAACTGGAGTTTTCAGCATACTTTATGTGTGACTTGGTTTTTTTTCTTCTTGCAGACTTCAGTAATCTTTGTTCTATATATTTATTGTTTTAACTGTTACATGCTTCTTTTCTAGTCCTGTCCATGTGGTCTGGGTGCTGCTCGTATCTGCCGTACGTCTTTCATTGCTGGAGGGAGTCTTCTTGTGTGATCTCGCTGAGGATCTGGTCCATGTCGTTATCTTGAGATTCCTCTTCTTTTTCTATGCCTGTAATTTGAAGATTTGTTCTTTGTATGGTCTTCTGAAATTCCTGTATACTCCTTTTACACCATTTATCTTATTTATTATAAATTAATTAATTTATTTTTGAGGCAGGGTTTTATTATGTATCTGTCTGTCCTGGAAGATACTATATAGACCAGGCTGGTCTTGAACTTACAGAGATCCATCTGCCTCTGCCTCCTGAGAGCTGAGAATAAAGTATGTATCACCACCACATCCACCCTGCCCATTTGCCCATTGATTAGTGTATTTCCTCTGTTTTCTCTTCAAGTCCTGGTATTATTATGTCTTCCATTCTACTGGTAAGGATTTTCTCTGTTTTCTATTTGGGTTGTTGAACTTTTCAATTCCATCTTCATTTCAGCTCAAATTTTCTTCCATACTTCAATTTCTTTACTGAATTCAGTTTTCAAATTCTGAATTGCCCTCATAATTCATTCAGCTGTTTTCTTAGACTGTGAAGTTTGTTTGTATCCACTTTAAAAGTTCCCTGAGGTATTTGTTCCTATCTTTTTAAAACTTTTTTGATTATGTTTATGGGTTTATGATTGTTATTTTAAACTCTGTGTCCTAGGATTCATCTAAGTCATTCTTAGTGCTGTGTATATATTTGTCTGTGTCTATGTGTGTGTGTCTATCTGTCTGTGTGTGTATATGTGTGATCTTGGCCTTACTGCTTGTGGTTTGTAATGTGGCCTGGCCTGTGGACTACTTTTTCTGTCTACCTGTCTTTCTGTGTATTTGGCTGATTTTGACCTTTCCCACCATTTGTGTTTGCTATGTGGCCTGGCCTGTGGACTTACACTGTTTGTGGTTGCAATGTGGCCTGGCCTGTGGACTCACACTGTTTGTGGTTGCAATGTGGCCTGGCCTGTGGACTCACACTGTTTGTGGTTGCAATGTGGCCTGGCCTGTGGACTCACACTGTTTGTAGTTGCAATGTGGCCTGGCCTGTGGATTCACACTGTTTGTGGTTGCTATGTGTCCAGCATGAGATTCTTCTAGCCTGACCCACACTGAGGCAGTTCATGAGCTGCAGGACTTTGAGCTAGGTCTGCAAGTGTGGAGAGAGCATGGATGGGCTAAGTTCTGGGGAGCTCACAGTTAAGGCAAGTGTGTGAGCTGTGTGTCCAGGGCTCTGCTCCGGAGTGTGGAGATATGTGCTTTACCACAGCAACAGAAAGCAAACTATACACTTCTGTCTTTCACACCTCAGCCGCTCATTCTCTGGGGTTTCAAGCTGACAACTATGCTATCAACAAATTACCTTTTGTTTAAATTAACCAGTTGGTCTATTTTTGCTTGTAATCATAAACACTGATATCCTTTATATAATATATTCTTCAGAGACACTGATGAAAAAACCGGGGTGGGGGGATGGGGAGAGGGAGCAAGAAGGAAGGAGACAGAGAAAAGAAGGGAGGGAGATAAAAAAGGAGAGGGAGCTAGAGAACGGGAGGGTAAAGGAAGGAGAGGGCAAAAGAGAGAGAGAGGAAGGGGAAGCGGGGGAGGGGGAAGGGAGAGAGGAAGAGAGCAGGAGCACCAATCTGATACACAAATTTCCCTGGAGATGCCAAGTCGGTTTTAGGGAACCCCAGGGGTTGTTCCTAAGCTTCATCCCACAACTCCTGGCTGCAATGTTACCTTATGAACATCCCGTGTGACTTTGTCATTGTGTCATGGCTACAGGAAACGATAAAGAATTATGTTCAACCTTGGTCAACTGTGACAGTTTTCTTCAAGGTAAACACTCCTACAGCCGCCTTTACAAGGAACTCACAAAGCACATACTGATTTTGATAGAGTGGCTGTTGTCAGTCTTAGTGACAGTGCCCTTTTCTTTCACAGTTATTATTAATTATTGTGTATGTGTGAGAATGCAGGTGTGTACATGCCAGTGTGTACATTAGTGTGTGTGTGCAGGTGTACATATGCCTATGCATGTATTAGTGTGTATATATGTATATACCTTTGTGTGTATTTGTGTGTGTGTATATGTGTGTATGGGTGTACATATGCCTATGCATGTATTAGTGTATATATATGTATATGTTTGTGCAGGTATACACATGACTATGTGTGTATTTTTGTGTGTGTGTGTATATGTGTGTATGGGTGTACACATGCCTATGCATGTATTAGTGTGTATATATGTATATGTATGTGCAGGTGTGCACATACCTATGTGTGTATTTGTGTGTGTGTATGGGTGTATATATGCCTATGTATGTATTACTGTATATGTATGTATATGTATGTAAAGTGTGCATATGTATAATACATGTATTATTGTATATGTATGTATATGTGTGTAGGTGTGCACATGCCTATGTGTGTATTTATTGGTGTGTATAGTTGTGCCCATACCTGTGTGTGTATTAGTGTGTGTGTGAAATGCAGGGATGCACAGGTCAATGCATGCATGTGGAGGTCAGAGACAGCTTTCTCTCTGGGTTCTCTCCCTTCACCATGGGCTCTAGGATGGAGCTCAGGTTAGCAGGTGCTCACAGCCAGTGCTTTTTACTGGTCAGCCATCCTGCTGGGCCTCTTCCTTTTCTTTAACTCAGGTGGAAGTATTTGTAGGCAAGAAAGGAACCACTGCTATCATGTCCACCACTTTTCTCCTGCAAAGATAACCAGAGCGCCAACATTATCCTTAATTAGAATCAACTGTGATCCAAACAGAAATGGAGGCCATTCTAAAAATGCCCATCTCATGAGTGGCCTTAGGAAATGAGGAATGGCACTCCAGGATTTCTGTAAAGTATGCTCTGTAAATGGCAGTGTGTGTGTGTGTCACAGCTCTGAAGGGGAGGAGAGAGGGGATTTCCTCGAGTTCTCCAAAGGCATCCCTTCAGTGGGTAAAGCATCTGCCACATCTCCTGTGCCAATGATGTTTTCTCTCATGAAATTATTAGAATAAAACTTAATTTTTCTTGTTTTTGCACAGCTAGAATGTTTTTTTATCCACACTGAAAAACAATACGGAACATAGGAGAAATGATCACTGACAGTTTCAGCCTCTAAAGACAATCCCCATGAGTTAAAAAGGGAGTTTGGACAGTAACCTCTGACTGCTGGATCTAAGGATTCTTCTAATTTCGGGCTCGTTTGCATTTAACAGTTCCAACATCGAAGTGGGAGCAAGTGAGGTGATGTGTTTTGCTTTCTTAAAGGATTATTTATTACTCTTACTTGTCTTTGTTTCTTGGAGTAGACAGTTCTTAAGGGCAGAGTAAACCTCCACCCAAACTCTCTCGCCCGCAAAGGTGTAAGAGACGGCAGACGTGAGGGACAAGGACAAGCAGGAGGTTGTAAAGTGTTCAGGGCTGAGTCAGACTGTCCACAGCATGTGCATTTTTTTTTTTTTTTTTTTTTTTTTAAAGAAAAGGATGTCCGTATTAAACAGGAGGCCCACAACCTCTAGAGTTTTGTTCTGGACGCATGAGAAGTTTAGCCCTGCGTGTTTTTTACACACTGATTCCTTAGGTTCCACATTCTTTAAGAAGAAGGCAGGGATTTCCGAATTCTCAGACAGTTCTTTTGTTACCTATGCCCATGACAAAGTGACAAAGGGACAGAGAACATTAATGTATTAACAAGGTAGCGGTGTACTTTGTATAGTTTAAAACAGAGCTTTCCCTACCACGTCAGCAAACGAGAAAATATTCTCCTCTGTTCTGCCTCCTGGACTAGGAAATAGTTGTCACCACTAAGTGTGAGGGGAGGTGTTTCCCCGCACCCAGTAGGCCCAGTTATGGGGCATGCATTAGTATAAAACTGCCATCGGAACTGGGTGAGTCTGTCATCTTTGCACGTGCGCCGTTGTCTTTGTGTGGAATTGTCGGCTTTATTTGCTTTTCCCTCCCACCCCTCCAGCCCCATGTTGAGAGCAAGGACTTTCTGCAGCTTTGTGCTTTGGACAAAGCCATCCGAGGTCAATAGCTGCACAGCTACAGACCCACTGTGTGTGCTTTGTTTTAACTTTTTAATGATTCTTTGTGAGTTTCACATCATGCACCCAATCCCTCTCATCTCACCACTTCCTTGTATCTGTCCTGTGCCCTTGCATCCTCTACACAAAATAAAACACACACACACACACACACACACACCAAAGCATGGAAAACATGTCATTGTGGGGGTTTAAGCCCGTGTTAGGAGACAGGAGAAACTGGGAGTTCTCTCATGGGGACTATGAAGGTAGTTGCCAGCAGGGAGCGAAGCAGGCGACTAACAAGTGCAATGGCTTTTCCCTTGGCCAGCCCTACTGTAATAAAGGCCTACTGCTGGAAGACACTGGTATACTGACTGGTTTTGTGTGTCAACTTGACACAGGCTGGAGTTATCACAGAGAAGGGAGTTTCAGTTGGGAAAGTGCCTCCATGAGATCCAGCTGTGGGGCATTTTCTCAATTAGTGATCAAGGGGTAGGGCTCATTGTGGGTGGTGCCATCCCTGGGCTGGAAGTCTTGGGTTCTATAAGAGAGCAGGCTGAGCAAGCCAGGAGAGGCAAGCCAGTAAGGAACATCACTCCATGGCCTCTGCATCAGCTTCTGCTTTTTGACCTGCTTGAGTTCCAATCCTGACTTCCTTTGTGATAACAGCAATGTGGAAGTAAGCCAAATAAACCCTTTCCTCCCCAACTTGCTTCTTGGTCATGATGTTTGTGCAGGCGTAGAGACCCTGACTAAGACACTGGGGCAGGAACACCACCCCCCCATCAGTTTACCCTTCCTGGCTAATTGCACACCTGTCCACATCTCTTAGTTTACTCAAGACCAAACTAAATTGACAACCACGATCACTCATCATAGCAGATTTGATGGTGATTGGCAGTTGGAATTTGAGGCTCAGCCACTCTAACTCTGAGCATGTCATAAGGGTAATTCAGGCCACTACAGTGGGTGGCTGCACTTGTCTTTACGGTGGCCAATATTTTTCAACGGTGGGCAGAACTTTCTGGGGGATATTTTTATATAATCCTTTCCAACCATTTTGCCATGTCAACCCAATTATAAATTAATCATTCTACATACATTTCTCAATTCCAGCCTTCAGATGAAGAAGAATTTTTAAAACTGAAAACCCGCATTTGACCTCTCTATAGATTTTATTTTACAGGCTCGTTTACTTAATGTGAGTCACTTGTGGAGTCCAAAGGTGATTCTGGAACAGGCAATTGGATTCGCCTTGCCCAGCTTCTCTGCTCGTCACTGCTTTATCTGTCTGGTGATGAACCTTAATAGGCCTGTTGTTAAATACAGTCCCATTCTTTTTGTTTTGGTTTCGAGGCCCTGGCTGCCCTGGAACTCACTATGTAGACCAGGGTGACCTCTAACTCGCAGATGTCCTCCCCCTCTGCCTCCCAGTGCTAGGATTAAGTAGGGATAGAGGAGCCAGGTATGGTAGGTCACATCTAGAATGTTGTAATGGTTTATATATGCTTGGCCCAGGGAGTGGCCCTTTTAGAAGTTGTGGCCTTGTTTGAGTGGGTATGGCCTTGTTGGAGTAGGTGTGTCACCATGGGTGCGGGCTTTAAGACCCTCATCCTAACTGCCTAGAAGTCAGTATTCTGCTAGCAGCCTTCAGATGAAGATGCAGAACTCTCAGCTCCTCCTGCACCATGCCTGCCTTGAAGCTGCCATATTCCTGCCTTGATGATAATGGACTGAACCTCTGAACCTGTAAGCTAGCCCCAATTAAATGTTGTCCTTATAAGAGTTGCCTTGGTTATGGTGTCTGTTCACAGCAGTAAAACCCTAACTTAAGACGCATA
This sequence comes from Mastomys coucha, assembly GCF_008632895.1. Taxonomy (NCBI): domain Eukaryota; kingdom Metazoa; phylum Chordata; class Mammalia; order Rodentia; family Muridae; genus Mastomys; species Mastomys coucha. The sequence continues at coordinate 48,900,209 of NW_022196910.1, forward strand.
TGGAAGGCTGCGACAGGATTGCAAGTTTGAGGCCATCCTGTGTTACATAGCAAGACCCAGTCTTAAAAAGGAAATATAATGAAAGCTAAAACCAAACCAATAAAAACAATAAGAACAGAAGACTGACCCCTGGAATGGGTGTGTATAGCAGGTTGTGGCAGGCTGAGACTACTGGATCAAGGGTAGCACAAAGGTGCAGAACATGGTGATCTTTCCAGAACAATCTTCCTGTGTCACATGGACATCTGCTTCCAGTAAGCAGCCTGTGAGCCCATCCTTCTGTCAGGAAAGTGAGCACTAGAGAAGGAGATCCAAGAGTAGCATCAAGTGAGTGACAGTGGTTTCAGAGTCTTCCGGGAAGAGTTCTTGCCTCCTGATGGGAAGAAACTCACTGTACCTTTGGGTAGGCCTTCTGACCAGTCAGTGGTCTAGACATCCTTCCATCAGGAGCTGGAAACAATTGCAGAATCATCTATTTTTTCATTAATTCCTCTGCATTTAATGACTTTTGTATATGAAACCCAAGGTTTAATTAGGCAACATGCCTGCGATAGAAGTCTAGGTAGCAATAGAAACCAAAGAACTTCTGGCTTAACTCCTGGTTGGTGTTTTCCTCTTGTGCTGGGGACTGGACTTGGGCTGAAATGGCATACCCTCTCAGCCCTAGTGTTTCTTGATAAAAACACATTGCATTAATGATTGGTACACCTTTTTTCTAGTACATATTTTATACTTCAATCAAAAATGAGTTCTGATTGATATATTTCTTTAAAGCATCCTATTTGACAGTTTTCAACATCTGGTATGTGACTGCTTCAATTTGATCTGGAAGAGTTGGCTTTTATGTTTGAAATTGAAATGTTGATACCTGGGCAAATCTAAACAGAATCAACACTGAGGATTCTACTTCAGTATATTAAAATGAGACAAAGACTAGTTTGACAGGACTTAGTGTGGGAAGGACTTTATGCCTCTCCTTTCCCCACACAGGTGTCCCCAAGACACCTCTGACAGCCACAGCTCCTCAGAGAGAGCTGTGTATAGGAGGCCTCACTTTCAAACACATGAACAAAAATGAATATGAAACAAAAACCTTTTCTTAAAAGTAGGAGCCAGGTGTTGTGGTAATATTTTTAATCCTGGCAGAGGCAGACAGATCTTAATGAGTTGAGGCCAGCCTGATCTACATAGTGAGTTCCAGGATATCCAGGGCTACATAGAAAGACCCTGTCTCAAACAAAACAAAATCAATCAAACAAACAAACAAACAAAAACCAGCTAAAATTTCACATTCTTTAATGCAACCCAACTCTCCAGGGGAACAGGAGTGAAAAAGGAACAGACAGGACAGTGACAGCAAATCACGAGCAGACAAAGGCATCCAGAACTATCATATTTATTATAAAGCTACATCTTGAAGAACAAACCCGACCGTATACTGAAGCCTGTAATGGTACATGCCAAAAATGTACTGTACTAGACAGAAAAGTGCATCGTCACGACAAATTAACAAAACCTCTTCTTTTCTTCCAGGACTGTAAAAGCATCCCTTTTCTCCTCACCTCAGAGACGAGGGGCATGTGAAGGAGAGCTGGTATAGAGAGAGCAAGGGGACAGTATGACAGTGGCAGTGTGGGTGGGGCATGGTAGGAAGGTTGGATCAGATGGCAGGGAGTCACTGCGGGGTGAGAAAGGCACAGTCACGTCTAGGAGGGCAACAAGACAGTGCGATAATCCACATGGATGCGAGATGCACATGACAGAGGTACAGGAGGGTGATGGGGGTGGGGAGAGGCTGGGAACAGGCAGAGGGGGTTTCAGAACACTGTGGTGGGTGGCAGGAAATGAAGGAAGTGGGCGGGACCTAGTGGGCAACAGTCCAAGAGCTAGGCTAAATGCTAAGATAGGAAGGCACTTTCACATGTACATACTACAGATGTACATTGACACACTTCGGTAACCATCACAAGCAGAAAGCTACCGGTACTGCAACTGACCAAACCGACAGGGAAGGACAATACTGGTTTAGTTATGTGGGCAGGAGTTATCGTTCAGAATGCAGGGACAGAGCAATCTCTCCTGCGACATGGCCACCTACTACGTTTTCAATATCTACAATCACCATCATACTACACACGGAACCTAGGTGAACGCTCTACGGAGGGGCATCCACGAATGCACGGTTTATATAGTTTTCCTTTACTAGTTTCTAAGGTAAGCATATGGAACCCGGAACGGGTATTTAAACATACAAAATTTCCTATGTAATTTAAAGATACAGTTACCCATTTTGATTATACCACTGAGACTTTTTAAAATTTATTTAAATAAAGTATACTAGGACGAGCTCAGTCTCTGGCTTTACAGTCTGTGCCAAAGTCATCTGCTGCAAGCCTGAGGCTCCAGCCCGCTGGAGCTTGAGGGGAACTCTCAGCTCAGGGGTCAATCTCAAGTAGGGGGTTCTATTTGCACTTCCAGGCTCTCAGTGGTGGATACCAGAGATGGCACCCCAAATGCAGTTCCTGCATTTATGGTCTTTTCTACTGTGGCCAGGAAAAAATATCAACCCAGACTCTCAATGGACTCATGACCTCCTGTTGGATTTCAGATGCTAAATCACAGCTCCTTCAGCATGTAGACATAGAGGCTGAGCAATCCGAAATGCTAAGACAACTACCACTAACCCAGCTTTTTAGTTAAATAATAGAGCCACTTGGAGAATGGTAAATGCAGAGACAGAAAACTCAAGAGAGACCATCTGACCCTTGGGAGCTCTTTATCCATTGGTATTTACTCATGACTATGGTAGTTGAATGAGTGGGACCTCACTATGAATTGTTCTGTGGCTGGCTCGTGGGACACCAGTGTCAGATTATGTTGTGTGAATGTAAGGAAAACTGTTGAACAATTGTGTGGCATGTGACAAGAACTCAAGCTTTACACGGTGCCCTCAGCAGTTTGGAATCTTATGTGACACTCCTCAGAGAATGTGCAGCATGTTTCTAGCAACCCATTCCTCAAACCAACTCACACAACAGGGTTTTGCAAATCTCCATCATGGTTGTATGGATGGGATGAAAACTCGTGGTTCTATTAGCTATGAATCTTTAGTGCATGTGGAGTCAGGTATCGCTGTGCACTGTCATCTGCTTGTCAAATACTCCCATCCCTAAAGTGCATATGGACTGTGAGACTTAGAAATGGGGGAGAAGAGAGAGCACCTTGGGGTTCATTTCCTTCCTTTCCTTGTACCTTCCTGCTGGGCTACATCTGTGGTTTAAACCAGGCCCTGCAAGGTGACCTCCTCAGCAGCTGCAGCTTTTAGGGTCCTCTGTGAAGGGGGATACCTTACTTTAAACTATTCTGTGCATGGCTCAATGGGTGCTAAAGTCGAAGGGGAAAACATAGGTCTGTTGAGCCATCTCTAAAGAAAGAAATGACTGGTGAGTGCTTATGTGGCGACCATCTACACTCTCTGTTTTCAGTTTGTGAGAAAAGTAAGCCTGGAAATGGTAACAGGTACAGGAGAGAAGACAGAGAAGATAAAGGAGAGATGGAGTCAACTGGGAGCTATTTCCTAGAGGAAGAGGCCCCAGCAGTGTATAAAAGCATGGCTTCTGTTATTCAAGTCAGCAGAGTCCTGACCCAGAGGGTAGAAAGGCATAGATGGAGCACAGAAGGCCTGGCACTCAGAGATGGCAGTGGGGGTGGGGTGGATGGAGAAGATTGCCTGGATGCTGTCTAAGGAAGTAAGATCTGAAAATCTAAAATTAAAGCCTAAAAAAGCATTTAAAAACGAACACAAAAGGCAGCCAGGTTTCTCCTGCCTTCTGTTGGTGTTGTCCATCAAGGAATGGAAAAATGGTTCTAAGAATTATTATTGTTTTCTAAATAAGTGGTGGGCTCATTTAGGAGACAATAAACTTCCAAGGAGACCAGCAGTCAGTACTAGTCAAAGGGCAGTCCTGGCTGGATCTCTGTGGTTTCTTTTTAAAAATGGTCAGAAAGAATGGTTCTGTAAAATTCGAGGTTTAAAACCTTACCTACCATACCTGAAGTACCTGGGGATAGGGAGTATGTCTTCAGTACATTTGGGAAATGAGGAGAGTGACTTAGGAAGGGAATATTTCATCAATACTAGTGGAATGACTAGACTGGCAAACTGAGGTAGCCATTGGTTACGATCTTGACTTTAGCGCAGGTCTTGGTTGGTTTCTGCAGGAGTTGTTGTCAGTGCTGTGCTACTCTTAGGTGGGCAAGGAAAAGGCTGCCAGTTTGAAATTAGACCTAGACGGTAATTAGTGGTGGGTGGGTGGGTCCTAAGGGGTTTGCTTTGAGCCTTCAGTTTGCTTTATCAGAAAGTTTGGTACTAATGTAGATGTCAGCTGCTACAGCTAGGAAAATTGTGATTTGTACCTTAGTGAAAACAGTTGTGTCCAGAATGATCTTGGGGGTGAGGACTGGGATATACAGCTCAGTGGTAGTGTATACTTAGCATGCAAGCGGTCCCTGTCAGTCCCCAGAACCAAACAAACACAAATCTACCATATTTTTTTTTAAGATAGAGGAAAAATATAGTATATATGAAAAAGAAAAATGGCTATATGCTAAAATACCAGGGAAAGAGGTCCCCAATTGAGCCCATCAGACTACAGGAGTTCTGTAGAGATCATAATGCAAACTCCAAAAAGCAAACACAAACAGGAGGAGAACAGAAGTCATGGTTCTGAGGTACGAAACTGGGAAGGCACCATCCTGGTACCACAAGGTCATCTTCCCGTGGTGGCCTCACATGGCTCTCGATCAGTACCATAGCCAGTTGTGGCTTGGCTCAGAGCTGTGGCTAGCAGAGCTGGGGCTTCCAATTAGGGACCATGAGCCTTTGTGGCATAAAGGAACCAAGGTAATTTAGTCACAACATCAGTGGACCAAGGATTAATTTCCTGTTTGGTTGTATCCATTGCCATCGTGGGGTTTAGGGGAAGGCAGACATATTTCTCAGGCAGTTATTGAACACATCTGCAGAGGTTTGTGGTGTAACCAGAAAGTCCTTTCCATCTGGCTCCTCTAGTCCTTTTTAAGTGTAGGGGATGGACTTGGACTTCTCTGGGGCCTGTTTGAATTCTTTGAGGGAGCAATGTCAACAGCCTTCGAGAAGGTTTCCCTTACTGCCTTTTCCAGGCTCTGTTCAAGCAACATCTGAGTGTCTTCTACACCCTTCCACAGAGTCTTTAACCTGGATCCAGGGAGATGACTTTTATGGGAGGGTCCATCATTGAACTCCTTCAAGCCATGAACTGAAGGTCCCACGGGAGCCTCCCTCTGTGACCTTCATCAGGTTTGGGTTGCCACTCTGGACAGGGTTAGAGGTGCTTGTTGTCAGTTACTAGGCATTGAGTGTTCTCCCCACAAGTGTCACAGATCACGGCAGGTGATGACACTCCAGTACGACCTGGATTCAGTTTCTCTTGCTTCCGGGACACTCACCTGGGCTACACTAAGTCTGAAGCCATGTGCTGTGTTGGGTGAGGTGTTGCCTTCATTACAAGGGTGCAGCATTGGATTTTTCAAGTACGTCTAAGTGTTTCTATTGTCTTTAAAATGACATATGTCCAGTTATTAAAAAAAATTACAAAATACAAATGCCCGTCTTATTTAGCTATCCCCAGACATCATTACATTCGACACAATATAGAAAAGCCAAAGGAGATCCAGTTATAAGCGCAAGACTGAAGAAGGTTGTGGATCACCAATTCTTGCCTCTTAATTCATGTTCACCGTCAGAGCCCCCCCTCCCCCCTCATGACCTCTACTTTTACATCGTGCAAGACTTGTCTGTGGGACCCTGGGAAGGTGCGGCAGGTCCTACAGTAGGATTTGTTTTTGGAAGAACAGCGGGCTTTGGCCTAAGGGCTGGGGGCTTCAGCTGGACGCCCATCCTGGGTGCCACCATAGGCTTGAAAGTACTCATTGTATCACTGGAGGAGCTGGTGCTCCTGCGAATCTGAGGCTCTGAGCCCCTGAGGGTGACGTTGTGCAGCGGGCTGAGCGATTCTGTGGAAGTTGCAGGGATTGGCGAGTTTTTCACTTGCTCCAAGGTGTCTAGCACGACATCGGGGGTGTGCTTAACCGTGCTCTGCCTCTCTAGCTCACGGAGTTCATTCAAAGCAGTGTTCATGGTCTCTTCAATATCCTGTGGAGAAAATTAAGAGAGAAAAGGAGAGACTGGTGATTGCAGAAACAAAGCAGAGAGTGTGAATATTTGAACTTTACATACACCACCACCTTGTGCATCCGGGTTGACTCTAAATAATCTAGAGACTTAGAAGCAAAGCACATTGAGTCACAGATCAAACAACTGTCATTCTGAGGTACTAGGCAACCTACTGAGAGCTCCCTGCCTTGTACGTGATTGATCAGAATTCTGTTTCATCTTTGTGTGCGTTTGCATGTGTGCTGGTGGACCGGCCGGCTTGAGGTCAACCTCAGGTGTTGTACTTCAGGTGTTGACCCTTTTGTTTTAAAATGAGAGTGTCTCACTGGCCTGGAACTCACTGTTTAAGATAAGCTGACTGGCCAGCAGAACCTAGAGATCTTCCTGTTTCTGCCTCCCCAGCACTGGTCTTAAAAGTGCACACTATCACACCTTGATTTGGAACCTTTGTTCTGAGAATGGAACACACATCCTCTTGACATATATACCAAAGTGAAAACCCCACTCATAAGTACCAGAATGTAAGTATTAAAATGTAAAACACTTAGTCAGAAAGCTGTACTATAGGTGTGTGTAGTGACCAGCCTAGGTTATGATATACTTCCATTGCCTGGTGTGCTTATTACGTCTTTGTGCTGGGATCATTCAAGTTATTTTCTAATTAATAGTATTTGAATATTTAATATTAAACATTGTAGTTTTAATGGCACGCTACTGCCTTAGCCTGGGAGCTGTAACCGAGGTACCAGCCCCTCCTGGCTTAGCTCTAGGATCAACACCACACCAGCATTGACCCAGCTTCTCTTTCCTACCTGCCTTTGCTCCTGGAGGGAATCTCATTACCAACCACTCCGGAGAACCTTGAATCTTCAGATAAAAGATACACACTGCTTTGTTACCTTTAGAACTTGCCTCTAGGCACAATTGCTGGGTGCACATACCTCCTGCCTGGAAATAAAAGCCCTTATCATTTATTATCTCCATCTCTCCTTCTGCCCTAAGCTTAATGGCTTACATGAGCTAGTGCCCCCTACCCCCAACATCCTTTGCCCCTGCTCATAGTGGCTGCAGGCCCCAGCTTCCCCGAGACCTTACGAGATTGCTGCTTTCTTCTTGTTCAAAAGTGTGGCAGAAAAAGCCCCTCTCTCCTTCCCTGTGTCTCCTTTTTCTCTTGGGACCTGGAAGTCCTACCTGTGCCTTTCCTTCCAGCAATTGTCCCTTGGCTTTCTTTATTGACAAATCAAAAACCAATTGGGGAACAAGACCTTACTGACAGAACCTCCCCTTACAAAACAGTATCAGTTATGGAACACTAGAAGCTACTATCCTGACCTCCTCGAACACCTCCTCTACTTCATAACTGTTCTCATTCCAAACCAGCCCCACCCCTCCTAGCCTCTATGTTACCTATGGACTCCATATTTTCCCATGATCTCTCAGAACGAGGTAGTTGCTTCCTTCTCTTTACTGGGCACGCCCCCACCCCCAAGTACCTCTTTTGCTGGCCTGCGGGGGAGGCTTTTATTTCTCATTCTGAGAAGTGGCTTTGAGAAAAGAGAAGTCTTTTCTTCCCCCCTTTCAATGTTTAAGATATGGCATTCTAGATGGCTCTGCTGAGAAATCTGCACTAGGTTTTAGGATCCCTCATATGGGATTTGACTTTATTCTCTTGTTGCTTTTACTATCCTTTATTTATTTATTTATAAACTTTGATTGGAATGCTCATTGGAGAAGACATCTTGGGATTGAGTATAATCAGGGAACTTGAATTTCACAGAGCTGGACTTCTACATTTTTCTCAAAATTCGGGAAGTTCTCATCTGTTATTAGTTGCTTTCTACTAATAACAATAATTTAATAAAATTATTAATAAAATAATTTTTTTCTCTGTGGCTATTCCTTCTGAAATTCCCACGATGTGGGTATTACCTATTTAATTGTATCCTAGAAGTCTCTAGAGCCTTCCCCACTTTTTACTGTCCTGTTATTTTGCTTTGGCTGGGTCCATTCAGAGGCCCATCTTGAATTCCTGGACTCACTCTGTAGTTTCAGTGCAGTCTTATATTGTGGCTCTCCATTGTATTCTTTTCTTCTTTCTTTTTAAATCCCACTTGCTGAATTCTTCAGGTGTGAGGGTTTTTGTCTGTGTTTTGTCTCATGATCTCTATGTCTTTGTTGATTTTTATCACTTAGGTCATGGAAGGCGTCTGTGAGTTCTCTGTGTCATTCATATTCTCTTGTTCTCTATTCTGTTATGGTCATTATCTTGAGTTTGTTTTCAAGCCTGTACATTTCCTTTCCTTTGGGATCTGCTAACAAATGTTACTGTGGTCTGATCCTTTTCATATATTGTTGGTTCCTTTGTTGATATTTTTTTCTATCTAGTGTACTATTCATATCATCAAGTTTTATAGGTTATTTATTCTTTTTAGAGGGGCCTCATACCTGTGGATGGGGCTTAACCCTGTGTATGGGTGTTTGAGCTTTGGTTAGGTATGTTGTTGCCCCTAATTCTAGATGGACTCACTGATGGGGCTATAATCCATCAGTGGGTGTATGCAGGCATGTGGGCTATAGCTGTCTGACCCTTGGTAGGCGGAGCTTCCACCTGGCTGTTGGGCATGGCTCTTGCATGTGTGGGGAAGTAGGACTAGGCCTGGATGTCTGTGGACCAGTGTAACATAGGCATGGGTCTTATATGCAGTGTGTCATTAGGTAGACTAATGGGAACATCAGGTTGCTGCCTGAATGGCCACTGGACCAAATATAGGCACACTTGATGTGCTGCTAACTTGTTTGCCAGCTGGCCCTCTGAACAAATCACTTGCTGCCTGGGTGTGGAAGCTCAATATGAATTTGACAGTTGAAATTTTTGTCTGCTGGGCCTAGGCTCTGAGTAGCCAGGGTTATGATGCTGTAGCCAGTTGGGTGAGCATGATAGATGGCAGCAGAGACACAGAAAAGGAGATAGATGACTGTGTGGTCACTGGGCATTAGAGAAAACACTCTACTTAGGGTTCAGTTCTAAGGTGGAGGGAGCTTAGGTCAGCTGCAGTAGCAATGGGAAATTCCCAGGTCAACTTACGTTCTCCCATGACAAGTTCATCTTAGCTCTGAATCCATTAGGAGGGGGAGACAGGATATGTACTGGCTAGTTTTTATGTCAATCTGAAAAGGCTAGAGTAATTTTGAAAGAAGGCACCTCAGTTGGGAAAAATACCTCTGCTGGATCGGCTGTTTTGCATTTTCTTAATCAGTAATTGAAGGAGGATGACCCAATCCCTTGTGGGTGGTGGTGCATCCCTAAGCAGGTGGTCTTGGGTGGTATAAGCAAGCAGGCTGAACCAGGCAGTGGTGGCACATGCCTTTAATCCCAGCACTTGGCAGGCAGAGAGAGGCAGGCAGATTTCTGAGTTTGAGGCCAGCCTGGTCTGCAGAGTGAGTTCCAGGACAGCCAGAGCTATACAGAGAAACCCTGTCTTGAAAAACAAAGCAAAACAAAACAAAAAAAGCAAGCAGTGAGAAGCAAGCCAGTGAGCCTCTGCATTAGTTCCTATCTCCTTTGAGTTCTCACGCTGAAGTCCTTGGATGCTAGACTACAAACTGTGACTTAAAATAGCCTCTTTCTTCTGCAAGTTGCTTTTGGTTATGGTATTTTATCACAACAATAGGAAGAGTAAGACAGAGTAGGAGAGACAGGGGCCTCACTTCTCCCCTAGAAGGGCCTCTCTCAGCTTTAGACTTAAGTCATTAATGCTTTCCTGGGGAGCACATCTGCACTGCTTCCTTGCTTCCTTAGCCATTCAGGTTGGATGAATCTGTTTCCTATTCCTTATCATGGCTCCTCCCCTTCTGTGGAGGAGGGGCAGGGACCAGCAACAGGTAATCCTATTTTTGTCTTCTTTCTCATATTATGAAAAACATGAGGATCAAAGTGGAAGTACATTTGCCATGCTTACATACGTACGAGGAAGGCTGTAAAGGACGGGATCTTATGTGTGCGTGTGCCTGGCTGACTGAAAAAAAAAAAGCAAAATTATGTATAATAAACCTGCCAGATGTACAACCTTGACAAAGGCCACTGCACTTTTACACAGAAAATGTTGTAAGGACATCTGCCTAGCAACTGTCTGTCCGACCTTGGATGGATGCCAGCTTGGACATCTCTTTATCCTGGTAGCCAAGGATTATTCTTTCATGACAATGCATTTCTCTTCATTTCACCTTTGAAATGTTTCTGTGTCTCCACATCCTTGAGTTTGCTCCTGGTTTACTATAAGGACACATTCCCAAGCAACGCTCTGCCATTCCCCAAGACACACCACCAGTCTTAGAGCATCCCTGGTTGTCATTTAGGCTGACAGTGTAGAAACATGACATACTTTTTGCAAGGCATTAGGTTCTCTATGGCTACCATTTAGTGAATCACCCTCTAGCTGGAATGCTGTGAGCAAGGGCTGGGCTGTCTGTTCTTCTGAGAAAAAACACAGTGCTAGTAGTGTTTCATCGAGTATGAAAGTTAATACTGCTATGCCAATGCACGCTTTTAACCACTGAGCTCATGGAAATTCTATGTGTGGGTACAAAAGTATTTTACTTTGTCTTTCTCATAGTCATTAACTAACATTGGTATGTACAAGTTATAGTGTTCTACAACACAGTAGGGCAACTATAGTTCAGAATTATAGTTGATCAAGAGCCAAATACAAAGAGGGAAATATCCAAGGAAGCTGTAAAGCTCACTTGATAACTTCACATTGCATACAAATACCAAATTATTATATTGCATCCTATAATATGTAAAGTCCTTATATCAATAAAAAGAATTAAAATAGAAATGCATTACATTTAGAAAAAATACTGATCTTCTTGTATTTATCACTTACGTTGTCAAATTAAATATATCATTTAAAAATGATAAAGGGAGATGTAAAGGGAGAACTACCGAAAGTTATTTCAAAGAGAAAAGTATCTTACCATTGAAGAATTGGTAAAGATAATGCATGATCTCTCTCTCTCTCTCTCTCTCTCTCTCTCTCTCTCTCTCTCTCTCTCTCTCTTCCACAAAAATGGATACCACTCAGAACTGAAAGGAATCTTGGCAAATGCAACAGTGTGTGTGCTCCTTGAGGACATTGTGCTATATGGAATTGGACAGCAGCAGACATGTAAACATTGTGCTCTACATGGATGAGGTACGTGACATGGCCAGATTCACAAAAACAGAAGAGGGTGGGTGCCAGGGCTGTGGGAAGGGGGCATGGGAGAAAGTTCTAGAGGGTTATTTCATAAGTGTGGAAATATTCTTTACTAAATTATCTATACTTAAAAATAGTCAAGACAGCAAAATTTATGATTTTTCTTTAAACCAGGAGTTCAAAACAGGCAGGGTTGAGACAGGGTGCAGAACCTGCCCTGTTCTAATGGAAACACTTTTTCTCTTTGTTCCCAGGACCCCTTTTGTGCACCTGGACCATAATCCCTACTCCCCCCACAGTGTGCCCGCCTCCCTTGTCTTCTCCCAGCTGTACTGGCAGCAGCTTGAGAAAGAAGCTGCATGGAACCTGTCCATCAAGAAAGCCTATCACAGGTCCCGAGGTACTGTCAGTGCTCAACAAGCATTTGCTAAATGAAGAAGCAAAGCTCTGGTATTAAATCACAGTATCCAATAAAGAATAAACTGGAGCACGACATGATGTTCCTCTATAGACAGGACACGCTCCCATTCAGTCTGCTGCAGGGATCCCACTGATTTGTTTAACAAAAGAACAAGCATGTTTTTGCATGAGCATCATCACTGTGAAATGCTCATTCGTCCCTATGGGAATCATTGAAGGTTGGAGATGGGAGGATGGATAAAAGACAGAACTGGAAGCCATTTTCCAGGGTGAAGAACACTTTTCAACAATTACTTTCATATGTAATTTCCTTTACTGATAAACATTTGGAACAAAACCCAAGTATTTGCCCCAGACAGATGGTAAAGAATTCTGTTTACCTGTTTGCATTTGTTTTTATGTTTTAAGATAAAAGGATTTCCTGGTTCTGGCAGCAATAGAGTTAAACAGCTTATTATGTGTCTTTTTACCCTCAAGCTCCTAAGCCTGTCTCTAAACTCAATCAGATTTCACCTGCTTCTTACAGCAATGCTTCTCAAAGCATGACCCTCAGCTACAGTCAAATGGAACTAGTCCTATAGGTCTCAAAAGGCCTGGCATAATCCTCTAACTAGACTCAAAGGTCAAGTCTTTTTTTTTTTTTTTTACTGAGCAATTGCCCTATACTTACAATTCATTTAATTGTTTATAAATTCATGAAACTATTCCAATAGCCTAATTTACCATCTAGAATTCTTCATCACTAGGACACTAAAACAGTTTGGGACTAGGTCAACTAGGATTCCTGGGGGTGTTTTGTGTTTTAAAATAATCTGTTTTCTTGTTAACAGCGGGAGACAGCTGAGACTCCTCTTGTCCAGCACCAAATCTATCACTTTCCACTGCTCACTACAAAGACATGTTCTGAACCAGGATAGAGTGGGCACACTCATTCATCCCGGCATACTTGTGTCTTGTCAATTCTTATCATTAGAGATAAACTACAGAGGGCCTCTATGTAGTCTGTGCTGGGAAGGGAAGATACTGTATTCAAGAGGTTCATGGGATACATTACTGCCCTTTAAATGGCTAACCAGGATTGAATACATTATTTATCGACTAATCTGTCAGTTGCTAACTTGAAAAGTGTTACCTTTGCTTTCTACTGCTTTATCTTGTATCTTAGTTCTCCATTCTGCTCTCACCATTGGTCTGTTGTGCAAGCTTTAGAATGTACTGTGCTCTGTTAGCAGGTCCTTCCCATTCCTTTTCAATATTTCCCTGGCTATTCACCAATGATGGGCATGGATGTCCTGGTGTACTGGCTGGTTTTGTGTGTCAACTTGACACAAGCTGGAATTATCACAGAGAAAGAAGCCTCCCTTGAGGAAATGAGATCTAGCTGTAAGGCATTTTCTGAATTAGTGATCAAGAGTGGGAGGGCCCATTGTGGGTGGTACCAACCCTGGGCTGGTAGTCCTGGGTTCTATAAGAAAGCAGGCTGAGCAAGCCAGGGGAAGCAAGTCAGTAAGGAACATCCCTCCATGGCCTCTGCATCAGCTCCTGTTTCCTGACCTGCTTGAGTTCCAGTCCTGACTTCCTCTGATGATAGCAGTGTGGAAGTATAAGCTGAATAAACCCTTTCCTCCCCAACCTGCTTCTTGGTCATGATGTTTGTACAGGAATAGAAATCCTGAATAAGATACCTGGATCCTACCTTTCAGCTCTTTAAATCAATATGAGTCTAATATGCCGGGCGTCTTCTAGTAACACACGGATCATGGTGAGAGAGTTTAGACAGTGAGCACGTTTCCTTTGTTTTCTTTAGTAGTTTCTATATTTTGATAACATTTAAAGACTCTAAGTCTTTCATATTGCCTTCATTCCACCCGAGAACTTAGAATACAATATGCAGTTAACAGCACTATACCTGAGCAATTGTCTCAGGGTCCAGTGGCTTGTGGTCATTGAAGCCGGTGTACTGCCCTGATGATGTGGACCTCCGGATAGGAGGGCTGTCCATCTTCTTGAGGGACTCATGCCGGCTGATGTTGGTCAGGCTGCCATGGCCTGGCCTGCGCCGCCTCTCAGGACTGTCATTATTGAGGGCACGGTTCTGCAACAGGCCCCTGGGGTGACTGGCTAGGTTTGGGGATCCCAGATCAATTGAGGAGTTAGACAGAGCATGCGGGGGATGCAGGGGACAATGGCCATCACTGGTCCTGCCAGGACGTCTTCCCGGAGGGGGTGGCTCTCCTCTCTTTCTTTGTCTACACGTTCAGAGAAGAAAGAGAAAACAGAAGAGCTTTTGACGCCCTATGACACTTTAAGGTTGAGCATATGTCTGATTGTTCCTCACAGTCCCTGGAGGAGGGAAGATCAGGAGCCGATGATCAAAGACCACTCACCTGGCTAAATAGCTATCAGAATGTCGGTCAGTTGGGGAGTTCATGTCCTTGGATGAGGACTTGTCTTCAGTGACTGGCCCGCTGCTGGCTTCGCTGTCGGCTTTTTGGCTCAGCGTATCTGAAAATGTATCATCCCTGGAATAATAGGGAGAGACAGAGAGAGACAGAGAAAAAGAGAGAGAGAGAGAGGGAGAGAGAGAGAGAGAGAGAGAGAGAGAGAGAGAGAGAGAGAGAGAGACTTCAGCTTGATGGAAACAAAACCGAGGGATGACATTTATATAAGACTTTTATTTGTGTGGCTGTCCTTGATTTGTAGGTTTGTTAACTGTGTGAGTCTGTGTGGGGGCATGTGCAGATGCGTACAGATGCTATCCATGGAGGCCAGAAGACAGCATCCTACCCCTGGAGCTGAGGATAATGTGTTTGTGAGTCACCAAACCTGGGTGCTGGGAACCAAACTCAAGTTCTCTGTGAGAATAGCATGTGCTCTTGACCCCAGGTCTCTCTCCAGCACCCTAGAATAGGTTTTCATTCTAAACATAATGTAATTTTGTTACCAGAAAGTTAAAATTTCAGGCATACAAAAGAGTAAAATCATAATCATCTATAACACACTGTACCAGCCAGGTGTGGTAGCACACACCTTTAATCCCAACACTCGGGAGGCAGAGGGAGGTGGATCTCTGTGAGTTTGAGGCCAGCCTGGCCTACAGAGTGAGTTCCAGGACAGTTGAAGCTCACAGTGAAAGCCTGTTTGAAAACAAGAAAAAACTCACTAAACCAAGAGGCAAGTGTGATTAGGACATTTCTCCTTCTGTGTCTAGAACACCTGTGAATGTGTGTATGTATATGGAGTACTTAAAGTATGGATAATGGACCTCTGTTTAGTGGTTTACATCTGCATACCTTCATGTCTACATATATACGACATATTTCTTCAGTTGTCATATACACACTTTATTATTTCTAAAGCTATGTAAAAATACTTCTATTTACTTTACATGGTGTATTTCTCTCTTCCCTTGGAAAGCTACTTGAAGTTGGCCATGAATTGTGAAATAGAATACTCAGAAATCAGGAACTCTCCTGTGTTGGTTGTTTTGAAAGCTCTGACTTACACTTATGCCATCATTGTCTCAAATCCTTACATAGTTCTGAAACTTTTAGAGCTTTCTCATTGGGGAGACAGACATCAACAAATGCCTCGAGGTAGTTCCCTTCAACTGTATGTATTCTCCCTCATGGGAGCTAGTAATTGAAGCAGCTGGCCATTGAGAGAAGAACTGGCTGCTCTGAGAACCATCACGGCCATACATTCAAAAGTCATTTTCTGCAGAGGCTACTGTTCTGAGACACTGACAAAAGATATCTCCCATTAGCTCTTCTTTCTTCAGCTTTGGAAGTGAATACTTGCTGCTTCTGAACTGCCAGCAACCATCATACATAGTAGAATCCTGAACTTTTGTTTCCTTTTTAAAATGAGACAGGATCACATTTATCCCAGGCAGGCCTTGTATTTGCTGTGTAGCCAAGGATGGCCTTGAACTCCTAAGCCTGCAAAGCTGCTATCTCCCAAATGCTAGGATTATAGGAAGACACCACGACCCCTGGACTATGTAGTGCAAGCTGAAGATGGAGTCCATTGCTTTCTTTGTGAATGCTGGGCAAGCAACTAACCAGTTCAATCTTGATTTCTCTGTGTACATTTCCTAATGCATTGTCAATTGAATAGTAGACTTTCAAGGACAAGAGAAACCTTCCATGTAAAGTAAATACAATGATTTAATTATTTAGTATTAAAGTCACCAGGAAGGTTGAAAATTCTGCTCAGTGCACTTTGGTCTTGTTTTTTCTGGGGTCTATTGGGTTGCAGCTCAGCAACTGAACACATGCTTAGTAAATGCAAGACCCAGGGGTTGAATTCCTTGCCCCCCCCCTTCCTGCAGAAACCCCCATCCAACCCTCCAATAGCTGGAATTCTCAGGCAGCTGAGATATTGGACCCACTCACATATCTTGCACGACTATGTACTGATGAGGCACAAGCCCATCGATCCCGTTGTGTCTGCCTTCCCACCAGTCCTCAGAGGCTCGGTGATACAGCAGCAGGGATGCACCCTTCTTGAAGGACAGCTCTCTAGCTGACCGCCCGACATAGTCAAACTTGGCTATAGCTTCAATGGGCTCACACTCTACAGGAAAACAACAGAAAATGTAGAGGGACACACATGTCAGGAAGGCACGATGTGTTCTCTGGAAGCCAACACCAGGCTTTAGAAACAGGCTGAACAAGACAATGAGTGAGCCATCAAACAGGAGGCAATAAGAGGTGGTGGTGGTGGTGGTGGTGGGGAGATACTTCTAGTTGTCATTGGATTTCTAGGCAAAAGAAAAATTGAGCATTAGATCTTAATTTCCTCAGCCTCTTACTGGAGATACAATGACAGTAAAATAAAAAAATTTGACTTTGCAATATGACATACAAACCCTCTCCTTGGCTGTAATATCCACCACAGTTGTTTCAATCTTTTTTTTTTGACATTGATGGAGTGTGGTTGCAACATAGTAGTGGTATTTGTAGCAGGAAAAAAAAAGTCACATTCCAGCAAGCATGCTTATTAGCTTTAAAAAAATTCATAAAATCATCCTGATAGATGCCATTTGATACATTTATTCTGCTCGTGGGCTTTTTTGATTTTTTTCATATGGAATCTCAACATTATCTTTAAAATTCAAGAAACTTTGTCTCACTTCATAAACATTTAATTGTGAAACACTCATAGGTTAGATCACCCTGTACTTAGAGTAAAAGATTAGATTCAAAAACTATTTTCTGGGTAACAAGAGATAATTGATGGGAGAGACTGTGATTGAGTAACACAGCATCAGAACTTAAAAGACTGCAGACTATAATCTTGTTCATTCAGCATCTTAGGTGCTTTGTGATTTAACCTACTGCAGAAGTGCTCCCCATTCAAGGTTTTTCTCAGCCTCTCCTGTCAGCCCCTTACTCTTGTCCCTGCTGTCCAGTGGTAAGTGGACATCTAATGGAAAATGTGAGGAGTATGTACTTATAGGAACATCTGCACAGCAAACGATGCCTCATTTGCTTCTAGAAACATCTGCACAGTGAATGATATACCTCATTTGCTCCAACCTGGGTGTGTGAAAATATTCTAGAATATGCAGGCAAACGTGTTTGTTGGAGGAAAGCCTGCCCGTCTCTCAACAGTTCAGGAAATTGCTTTCTAGTTCTTTTGATAACCAATCTACTCATTTGAAAGAGTTCATTCTTCCCAGTGTTCACTGTAGCACCTGTTATACTTACAGATAATAATGAGGTGAGAGGTTTTTGGTAAAGAAAGCTAGGCTTCTTTCTCACTTGGTAAATTAGAAATTCTCTGAGATATGTAAAGTAGAAGCAAGAAAATGAACAAATAGTAGGAAACCTTTCTGTGAAGGGCTTGTATAAATTTCAGCAAATTGTCATGAGATAAAGAAAAAGGAGGCATCTGTTCTCTGGTAGGCAGTGTTTGAAGAAATACTATGTAACAATGCCCAGCCACGCCCCTAAGCAGTGTTTGAAGAAATACTATGTAACAATGCCCAGCCATGCCCCTAAGCAGTGTTTGAAGAAATACTACGTAACAATGCCCAGCCATGCCCCTCCTCAGCATTTGAGGAAATAATTATGTAACAATGCCTAGCTGTGTCACCAGAACCTGCATGGAAAAGGGTGCAAGACTTTTACTGGGTAAAATTTTTAGATCATATGTAATGCTTTGGTTGACTGTGAAATGTCCCCCCCATGGCTCATAATTTTAATGGATGGTCTGTAGCTGGGTGGTACTGTCTTAGGACATTACAGACCTTTTTGGATATGGGGCTTTCCTGGTAGTTTAGACCTGAGGAGGCAGCCTAGGGAGTTATAGGTTGCCAGGTTCCAGCCAAATTCTCTGTTCCCTGAAGAACAGGATGACCAGCCACCTGTCACTTGTGCTATCACAATGTCATCCTCACCATAACGGACTGCATGCAATGAACTATGAGTCAAAACAAACATCTCCTTCTTCAAGCCGCTGCTTTTAGCAATTCTGTCAGAGGCATGAGAAAAGCAAATAGCATACCACCCCAACACACATTTATCACAACAATGTGAGTGTAGTAGTGGATATTTATAGAAGAGAAGATAGAATTTTTGTTTAAAGAGAATGGCCCTTTGTTCTACTTTTCCAGAGAAAGAATCCATCCTGTTCGATCTGAAATGATGAGATACCAAGATCTGTATTCCAATTTCCCCCAGAGGGTAGAAACAAATTCGCTTGTGAAGACCTGCTAATTTATTAAAAGCAACTTCATGACATAGGATTTATGAACCCTTGCGTCAATACATCCTTATATTTATATTTTTAATTTAAAAATGAAAAGCTAGCATAGAGGGTGTGATATATAATCTATGCATAATTTGTGAAGGAGAAAGGAACAGAGGCTCTTTGCTGGTCAGTACCTGCCATGTTATCTTAAGGCTATTCAGAACTATATGTATATATACATATGTGTACATACATACACACACATACATATATATAGTATTCTAATAATTGTAGGATCATGACCTCTGTGACTGTTACACGTTTTTATCATTGCCTTTTCGCATAACAAACATCAGAGTTATCAGAGTCACTAGATCTACTGTAGGGCAGGTTATACAAAGATGAGCACATGCATCAGAAGACCATTTTAGGCGTAATGCTAGTATATCAACAAGTAATTTTCAGCAATTCCATTATTTTGACCTCTTTGTACTCTTCTGGGAGCCATTTCACAGTCAAGTGTCAATCAATAAGCTATTTACAGACATCTTGGTCTGAGCAGTGCATTGCAAATCAATCTCAGGGCACAGGGCACCATGTCTCTTTCATACTGAGAGTCTTATGGTCCTTTGGGGTCCTGCAGAGACTTTTTAGAATGTTGCTACTGCTGACATCAATACCAATCAGAGCAAGGGTGTAACATGATTACTTAGGGCTCCTGCATGGCTCTGCTAACTGTGCAAGGGGACATGGCCTCAGCAGAGTGGCTGCCTGGTGCTAGCAAGTCCTAAGCTCACAGTCTTGTATGTTAGTAGGATGTAATAATGTTGTGGGCACTTGATCATCCCTAACACTCTTCCTTCTAGATTTGTCATCTACTGCCCTTGCAGAGGTTAGTTTTGTTCTGTGACAGCCTGCCCTGAAAACAAGATTTGGTCTCTGTAGTGATACCATGATAGAGCAAAGAAAGTATAACATCTGACAGTCAAAACGGCAACCAACATTCCAGGGGATTTGGCTACAGAACTTTGAAGGCTGGCTGTGGTAAGAGCATGTCCTTAGAGGGCAACACTTTTCTTTCCAGCAAAAAGTGGTGGCCATGACCAAACCAAAATGAGATCTACAGTGTTGAGTGCTCAACCAAGATTCTCCCTTGTAGTCAAAAGGTAGACGACACTTGACAGACGGCATAATATTGGAACGGGTATGTGGGAAGAGAGAGAAGATGGTTGAGTTTTACCTAACCTGGAGAAAGCAAAGGAATACTCAGAAGTCAGCAGGGGAGGAAAAAAAAAAAGGAATGAGTCAGGGAGAGAAACATTCCCAGGACAAGAAAAGGATGGTGTCAGAGGAGCTCGAGATGAGGATCTGCTTGGCCTGAGCAACCTGAGCATCCTGCGCTCTTCCTAAAAAACTACACTCTTAGTGATATGTTGGAATGACAGCTCACATCTGGACACTATACCAGGCCAAAGCAGTTCCAAGTGGCAGAGGTTTACTGGAGACAAAGAGGGGAAAGAGAGAAAGACAAGGGAAAAAAGGGGTGAAAGTGGGGAAGGATCTCTTTTATTTAGGCTATGATGTAACCTGTTTGCAGGTGAGTGTGGGAAGTAGACTCTGGGAAGGTATGTGGTTGCCCTGGCAACAGGTGTTACCTATGTGTGACATTCCTGAGTTTAGAGCTGATCTGCCAAACTGGTTCTTGATGCCAACACTTAGTGTTCAAGGAACTTTAGTATGGTGTCCTTGGACCCCCGCTGTCTTCTGTATCTTTTCACAGGCTGTTTGCATCTCTCTCACCGGATAGCTCTGCCCCACCATCCTAAGGAAATATCTGTCCTAAGACTTTGGTACACATCATCTCTGAGAACACCTAGTGTGCTGTTGTTGTTAGGCTGGTCTCAGAGTCTGCACCCGAAATGCCCAATGCCAGGCTATGTGGAAACCTTTAAACTGAAGCCTACACACTGTCCTACAGGCTGCTGTGCCCCAGGGAGAAATAAATGAGAAGACTCCTTGCAAGAGTCCCCCTTCATGAAGCTAGAGTTCCCAGACACACATCTAAAATTTATATGCATGCTGGAGGAAGAGACCCAGTGTGTGAGAGATTTGGAGTATGTGTTAGAGTTATCAGACACATAGCACAAAAGGTCAGATATTTGAGTAAAGATCAAAGAACTTATAAAAAAAAAAGACCAAGCAGCAGATATGTTAAGTATGCCAGGTAAAAATTTCAGTGGATCAAAGGAGAATTTGCACTCAGCTAGGGAGGTTCTAAGAGAACTTTACAGTGTATATTAAGGAAAAGGAGCTGGGCATGGTGGGGCATGGCAATAATCCCAGCACGCTGGGCAGAGTGCAGTGAGATGAGCTTATAGTCAGCTCCTACTATACTACAAGACTCTGTCTTAAGAAAACCCAAAGGCTGGCGGTAGAGCCCTTTTCTCACGTGCAGAAGGTCATGGGCTTGATTCTCGTCAGCACAGGAGAAGTGCTGACAACTGGTGCTAAGCACTGAACTTTGAAAGTTAGAAAAAGCCAGGCTCACTAACCCATCAGCTCCAGTTTTCCTGTCCTGGCATTCCCCTACACTGGGGCATGGAACCTTAATGAGACCAAGGGCCTCACCTCCCATTGATGCCTGACAAGGCCATCCTCTGCTACAGATGTGGCTGGAGCCATGGGTCTCTCATGTGTACTCTTTAGTTGGTTGTTTAGACCTTGGGAGCTCTGAGGGTACTGGTTGGTTCATATTATTGTTCCTCCTATGGGGCTGCAAACCTCTTCAGCTCCTTGGGTCATTTCTCTAGCTCCTCCATTGGGGACCTTGTGCTCGGTCCAATGGATAGCTGTGAGCATCCACTTCTGTATTTGTCAGGCACTGTCAGAGTCTCTCAGGAGAAAGCTATATCAGGCTCCTGTCAGCCAGCACTTGTTGGCATCCACAATAGTGTCTGGGTTTGGTAACTCTATATGGGATGGATCCCTAGGTGGGACACTCACTGGATGGCCTTCCCTTCAGTTTCTGCCCCAAACTTTGTCTCTATATCTCCTCCCATGGGTATTTTGATCCCTCTTCTAGGAAGGAACAAAGTAGCCACACTGTGGTCTTCCTTCTTCTTGAGCTTCATGTGGCCTGTGAGTTGTATCTTGGGTATTCTAAACTTCTGGGCTAATATCCACTTATCAGTGAGTGCATGCCATGTGTGTTCTTTTGTGATTGGGTTACCTCACTTGAAGATGATATTTATGAGCAGGGAGAGGGGGGATGGGATAGGGGAGTTTTTGGAGGGGATAAAATTTACAATGTAAATAAAGAAAACATCTAATAAAAAATAAAATAAAATGCATATTTAAAGTAAAAAAAAAGAAGGGGGAATAAAATAATCATAAGAAGCAGATGGAGGAAGGGAACTTTGATGGTGGGGTTAGGGAGGGGAATGGTGGGTGTTCAGGATCAGGTGAGGGGAAGGACAGGGGAGATGGCTAAATGGTCATGAAAATGAATGGAAATCTGCAACTGAAGTGGGTGAGAAGGTAATGAGGAGGAGACAGAGACCTGGCATAAGAAATGCACTCAAGAATCAATGAGGGTGACCTTAGCTGCGACTCACTACACTGGGGATATGGAACCTGAAGAGGCCACCTCCTATAGCCAGAAAGGAATCCAAGCACAGTAAGAGATAACCAACTCACTAACAAGACTTTCAATCTCCAATTTACCCTGTCTACAAGATATGCAGACACGGGGAACGAAACAGAGATTGGGGGAATGGCCAACCAATAACTGGCCTAACTTGAGACCCATCCCATGGATAAGCACCAATCCCTAACTCTATTAATGATACTATGTTATGTTTGGAGACAGGAGCAAGTTGTCCTTTGAGAGAGTTCCACCCTGCAGATGACTTGGACAGATACAGACATGCCAGTCTTATAGTGGATAGAGCTTTTAGACTCTCATGGAAGAATAGGAGAAAGGATTGTGGACCCTGAAGGACATGGGAAGTCAACAGAAAGACCAACAACCTCAACTAACCTGCACCCTTGGGGCTCTAAGAGACTGATCCACCAACCAAATAACAGACACAGGCTGGACCTAGGCTGCCCCACTCATATGAAGCAGATGTGCAGCTTGGTCTTCATGTGGGTCCTGAACAGCTGGAAAGAGTTATTCCAAAAGCTGTTGCCTGTATGTAGGATATGTCCTAGCTGGCTTCTTTGCCTGGCCTCACTTGGAGAAGAAGCACCAACTGCTCAGAGCCTTGAAGCGTCAGGGTAGGGGGTGACCCCAAAGGGGTCCCCACTCACTCCGACTATAAAGGGAGGGGGAATGGGAGAAGGATTGTGTATGGGTGATCAGGAGAGAGGCAGGGACCTGGATGTAAAGTGGATAAGTAACAAATAAAAAGACGAATATGTTCAAAAAAAAAAAAAAAAAAAAAAAAAAAAAAAAAAAAAAAAAAAAAAAAAAGAAAGAAAGAAAGAAAAAGAAAAAGAAAAAGCCAGGCAGTGGTGGTGCATGCCTTTAATCCCAGACTGGGGAGGCAGAGACAGATGGATCTCTGAGTTTCAGACCAGCCTGGTCTATGGAGTGAGTTCTAGGACAGCCAGGGATATACAGAGAAACCCTGTCTCAAAAAGAAAAGAAAAAGAAATGGTCTCTTAAGAGAAAGTATCAAAGTGAATTTGGAGATACTAAACAACTGGAGATACATATATATATATCTTATATTTTATAAGATATATATAAATCTTATATGTATATCTTATCTTATATCTTATGTTTTATAAGATATATATAAATCTTTATATATCTTATATATTTATAGCTGAGCTATAAATAGTTTAGAGCAGCAGTTCTCGCCATACCAACATGTGTGAAACAGGAATAACTGTACCTCTTCTCTTAGCAGGGTTTAAAGATTAAAGAAATTAAGTAATTGAAAAACAGAGTCTGAAATGTAAGAGAATCAAAAAGGACCAAAACAGACACAAAGGGTAAAGTACAAGGTTGCCTCATAGAAGACAGCAGGATAGGCCAGAGGCAAAGACAAGGGAGGAGACTTTCCACACAGAAGGCAGGTGCCTGTCTCCTAACTCTGAAAAGACAGTGGATGCTGGGACAGGCATGAGCTGTATCCACAAGGAAGAAAGTAAGTGACCCCTCCCTCACACCATAACCTTCATGAGAATAAGAAATAAGAAAACCCAAACGCTGAAGGATTAAAAAGGGGGACATAGAACCACAGTGCACGTGGCAAATGGCTAGTGTCATGATCACCAAGGACATGAAAATCCAAACCGCAGTGAGATCCCACCCTATGAGATCCCACCCTATGCTGTTAGGATGGTTCTCTGATGGACAATAAATGTCAGGGTCTGGAGAAATGGGACCTATGTGCATATCATCATGTCGGTGATACGCACAACGGTGTGGGTGCTGTGGGAAACAGAAAGGGGAGGTGTCCTAAAAATTAAAATAGATGATGTGGTCTAGACTTCAGATGCTGATCCAAATGAACTGAACTTGGAGTCACAAGCAGAGATGCGCCTAGGGATGGTCCCTGCAGCACCAGTTGCAAGGCAAGATGTGGAAGCAGGTCCCAGAGGAAGTCAGATAGGCCCAGAAAGTGGGACTACAAATGCAAGGGAATGTTGTCTGCACTTTTTAAAAGGAGGAAGTGCTCCAACAAGGACAAATGGGTGGGTGTGACGTAAGCAATAGATTACATGGCTCTGCTTACGTCAAGAGCCTAAAATAGTCAACTTCATAGAGTTAGAGGGATGGAGGTTGCCAAGGACCAAGGTCGCCAAGGCTTGGGGAGTTACCAGTCTGTAGGAATATGGTTTCAGTCAGGCAAGGTGGACATGCTCTAGATATGCACCTGGTGTGCAGAGCCAGACCTGTGCTCATAACAACATATAAGGTAGCTTAAAATGGGCGAGAGACGCTGTTAAGTGTTGAGAGGTAGGGGAAGGAAGACACAGGAGGACGACCTTCCTTCTCTCAGTGTTTAGCAGGGTTTCCTTAAAGTTGACCAAGAGAGAGAGAAAAAAAACATGGCAGAAAGATGGATAAACTCGCCTGCTTTAAAATGAGCACAGGAAAAGATGAGCCTTGGAGCAGAGAGGACGTTTTTAAAGCATATATGTATATATACCCAGTTCTTAGATATAACACAAGAAAAGATGAACAGCAAGCCGAAACATACCAAATCAAATAAAAGAAGCCTGGGAACTCTATTGTTAAGAAAAAAACAAAAGCAACATACAGTAGTACTAGCCCAGGACTTACCATCTTCACTGGTGTGGGGCTCTGTGCCGGCGTCTTGGTCCACCTCCTCCAATGTACCATGCTCACTGTATGGGCTATCACTGTTGGGCAGAAACAGAAATGTAGAAAACAAAGGGTGTTGTTTTCTTTCTTTCTTTCTTTCTTTTTTAAAAGATTTATTTATTTATTACATGTTAACTACATTGTAGCTGTCTTCAGACACTCCAGAAGAGGGCATCGGGTCTCATTACGGGTGGTTGTGAACCACCATGTGGTTGCTGGGATTTGAACTCAGGACCTTCAGAAGAGCAGTTGGTGCTCTTAACCGCTGAGCCATCTCTCCAGCCCTGGGTGTTGTTTTCTAAGGGAGTAATTCCCATAGAAGGAGACCCACAAGACGTCTATTGCAAAAACAATCCTGGGTATCTGACCACAGAATGCCTGCACCCACCTCCACTAACTATCTGGCTCTATGGCTGTGTGTATGGACACGTATGTGTATGATGGTTACTCTAACAGCATCAATTTTGGGGTGCTCTAGAATAACCTAGGAGACCAGCCTCTGGCATGCCTGAGAGGTATTAGGTTAGTTCAAGTGGGAAGATCCATCCTGATGGTGGAGTCCTGGACCACACAAAAGGAGAAAGCTAGCTGAGTACAAGCATCCATCTCCCTATACTTCCTGATTGGTGATGTCTGACCAGCTGCCTCAGGTCATGCTTCTGCCATGACAGACTGTAGCCTGGAACTATGAGGAGGCAGGGGAAACTACATCTAGCTACATGTTGCTTTTGTTGGGATGTTTTACCTCAGCAACAGGAAAAGTAAAAAATTTTTGGCGTGTGTGTATATATGATGCCCATATGTATGCATATATACATGTGTGTATGTATGTGTCTGCACATGTGTGTATGCATGCATTTATCTTTGACAATCTTTTTTTATTAGATATTTTCTTTATTTACATGTCATATGATTTCTCCTTTCCCAGTTTCCCCTCCAAAAAACAAACAAACAAAAACAACAAGAACAAACCCCTGTTGCCTCCCCCCTCCTCACGCTTGCCACCCCACCCTATCTTTGACAATCTTATTTTAACAAGTTTACTTACAGGAAAAATATTACTAATACTTCTTATTCAAATAAATGCAAATTAGTTGACTTCAGGTAGAGAATATTTAATTATTGTTCTACAAACAGAAATCTTTGCGAATTCAATTCACCATTTTTATGGACATATGAGTTGAGAATTCTCTGACATCTGTGAGGTGACTGCAGCATCTTTTCTATCCTCTCCTGATATGTATCCATTTCATTTCTATATGAGAATCATGTTTTTATTATCCTATTTTTTACAACTTTAACATTACCCACCACTGTCTGCCTTCAGGTGTTTGCTAATAGACGGTTTTGACCACAAATACCAACCTGATATTACTTGAAAAACCCATTTATAGAGCCAGTGGGACAAGGGTAACTGCTATATTACTGACTCTGTGTTTAAAAAAAGTGATGCTGGGCTAGGGAGATCGATCGGTGTACAAGCATGAGGACCAGAGTGTGAATCCTTAGCACCCAGCTAACAAGCCAGATCATGGCTCTGTGTTCCTGTATCCCAGTAACAGGAAGATAGATGGGGCCTGCTGCCTGCTAGTCTAGTCCCAGGGTCAGTGACACAGACACACACACACACACACACACACACAAGCACACACATGCATACAGACACACATACACACATCAGACACATACACACACACATGTTCTCATAGAAAGACTATAAACAGAACATTCTTCAGTCCGTGCTACTGGCCACAAGGCTATTATCACACAGGCTTTTTTGGAAAAGCAGCAACACCACAATGCTCTGGAATCGAATCCACACACTCATTACACATCTACATACTTTGTCTTTGTTGTTTGTTTTCAAGACAGGGTTTCTCTGTGTATCCCTGGCTGTACTAGAACTCACTCTGTAGACCAGGCTGTCCATGAACCTAGAGACTGGCCTACCCTTGCCTCCCAAGTGTTGTCATTAAAGGCATGTGCTACCACTGCCTACTTTGTCTTTGATACAACAAAGAAGACTGCCCTATATTTGGGAGTGTTGAGCGTAGCTCTAACACTGGCCTCAAAGTAAAAATGACTGTGAAATGATGTTATTGAAAGTAAATATGTCTGTGAAATGAAGTTATGTATCTTGGCATGATTGAGCTTATTCACTTACTCTCCCAGAGGAAGAGTTTACTTGGTACCTGTCATATACACACTCAAGTCAATACTGCTGAATTGAATTTCATGTGTAACACTGCCGCTGCAGCCCAGAACTGCAAGAGAGCACACTTGGCTCCTAATTCTGAAAGCAGTACATGTGAGAATAGCAACACCTAGTTTTCTTAACGACCACACAAAAAAATCTCTTAGATACTTGCTTCATATCTATTCAGCCTGTGGATAGTCTCAGTGATTTCCCGAGAAGGGTGCAGACTAAATGTCCTTCAGACCCTGCCCTGCAAGACCGAGACTAGGAAGGCTCATGTGCTCTGGATTCATATGTATCTGGTGTTATGGTTTCACTAGGTTTCCAAAAATTCACGTTAGAGTTTGGATTCCCAAATCCCTGTGTGGATGATGCTTGCAGGTGGCACCTAGTGAGGGAATAAGAGACCACAGGAGGCCACAGGAGGATCACAGAGATGTGAGTGTGCACACCCGTGTCTTGTTCTTGCCATCTGATCCCTGACCATGTTGGGGAGTAGGAAGGTTCTCACTGGAGGCCTTCATAGAAACCCTTCTAGCCTCTGGAACTGTAGGAGTTCTCTTCTTTCTAAATTACCCAGTCAGTGGTATTCTGTCAGAGCAACAGAAAGTAGACTCAGGTTCCTGGGCTGCTCCCAGTTACTAATAAATAATATTAATATTAGGCTAACCTTTGGGTGTACCTCTTGACCCTGCTAAAGTTATTAATGATTAATAAATCACTGATTTGTAAGTGCCCTGACTAGCTGACACAATAGACGGCCTCAAGGATTTGAGACTTCTTTTGTTATTCATGATTTATAGAAAGATGGCTGAAGCACACATCAAATACCAAATAACGAGCACAGACATTTTAAGATTTCCGCCCTTTAGGATTACTCAATTGCCTCTCACTTGTGTTACTTGGTTGGGAAGTGATACTATCTTAAAAATTTTTAGTCTCAATACATATTAATATAAAGTTGTTCATAATGACCAGGATTATTTCATATTTACTTGTAAGAGGGAAAAATGACAAAAAAAGAATCAAAAATTTATTTGATTGACATAGCTCTTATGAAAAGAGAATGTTAAGAAACTTGTCTAATAATAATCAGATAATAAAGCTATCTGATCAGGCTGGGAATACACAGATCAGTGGCAGACTATTTGCTAAATGCATAAGGCATTTGATCTCTAGCATTGGATAAACCAAAACCCAGACTCAAATAAAACTCAAAAATGGAAATAAAGTTCACTAATTTGCTTAGTCATCTTTTCTTGATTTAGAATAGTGGTAAAATATTAATCTTTCTGTCTCTCTTTCTCTGTCTGTCTGTCTGTCTGTCTGTCTGTCTGTCTCTCTTGATCTCTCTCTGGCAGCAAAACCCTTATTCTCTGTCTCTCTCTTTCTCTCTCTGCCTCTTTCTCTTTCTCTGTTTTTGTCTCTGTCTCTCTCTGAGACAGATCTCTCCAGGTAGCCCTGGTACTCACCACATGGACCCGCTGGCCAGTGTATGATGCACACCCTGATATAAACAGACCCTTAAAAGGCAAAACTCTTATTGTTTACGGAGGCCCAGAGGGGTCAGAGTTATCCAGAAAAGATGACGTGAACAATGTGCCTTCATAATAAAGCCACAAATGCCACTGTTCTAAACTTATCTCAAATGCTTGTGTTACTTTTTCTTCTTTTGTCTGTTTTTCCTTTTTAAAAATTAAAAGCATTAGTAGTTTATGGGCAGTTAATTTTATTTATTTATTTGTGTGTGTATGCTGGTTTGTGTGTGTGTGTGTGTGTGTGTGTGTGTGTGTGTGTGTATGCTGGTGTACTGGCTCATGCCTAGGTATGTAGAAGCTAGAGTCTGAGACCAATGTCTTACTGGATTTTTCCTCCCTTATTTCTTGAAGCAATCTCTCTCTAACTGAACCTGGTGGTCACTGCAGAGGCTGGATGTCCAGTGAGCTGGTGGTACCCTCTTTTCTTTTTTCGAGACAGGGTTTCTCTATGTAGCTTTGGCTGTCCTGGAACTCACTCTGTAGACCAGGCTGGCCTCGAACTCAGAAATCCGCCTGCCTCTGCCTCCCAAGTACTGGGATTAAAGGCGTGTGCCACCACAGCCTGTCTGGAGGTACCCTCTTGACTTGGAACTGGGGTTACAGGCACACACTGTTTTAGGCACACACTGTTGTACCTAACATTTTCTGGGTGCTGGGATCTGAATTCAGGTTCTCATAGTCCAGCAGAAGGCACTTTAAACTCCTGGGCCTGGGTAATTTACTTTTGTAATTCAGTCAGGAACTATGTATTCCTGAGAGGGAGGGCTCTGTTCTCAGACTCACCAGTAGTCACCTCCGGCCATACATTTTTCATACACGGGGCCATCCAGTTCTTTAGCATCTGGGAAAATAGTCTCGTGATGGATGATGATGGTCTTCACAATTTCGTTCACATGTGCCTGGCAAGACACTTGGTCCTGTATTTCTGGAACCGGCATCAGTGTTGGGCCGAAGCAAATGGCCAGATTGTAAGGGTCCATCATGTTCTCGTCACTGTACTGGGAGAGGCTGCAAAAGGGAGGGAGAAGAGCTCATAACAGCCAGTTTGGGGAAACAAAGCGCTTAACTAGATCCTAATATTCTGATCTTTTTTCTCCCCGAGACTCAGTTTCTCTGTGTAGCCCTGGCTGTCTTAGAACTGGCTCTGTAGACCAGGCTGGCCTCCAATTCAAAGAGACCCACCTGCCTCCCCAGTGCTGGGTTTCAAGGTGAGTGCCACCACCACCTGGCTATATTTTGAATTTATTTTACTAAAAAAAAAAAGTATGTATGTGTGTATGTGTGTCCACATGAGGGTACAGGTGCCCTGTGGAGGACAGAAGGGGTGTCAGGCCCAGTGGAACTGGGGTTACAGGTGGTTGTGAACCATCTGCAGTGGGTGTTGAGATCTGAACTCATCCTTCAGGAGACTAGTGCACATTCTTGACCACTAGCTGCCTCTCCGGTGCTCTCACCTCATATTTTGAAAATATTAAAACAATTTTATTTGTCTTTTATCATTAAAGAAAAAAATATAATACCCATCCCACTTAGAGCTGGGTCATCGGACCCCAAATAGAGTAGGAGGACTATGTTCCACTAGCTAGGAAATGAGGGGAACATGCATCCTCTTTGGGTGACTGAGAGGCATTTCCTAAAGTTGTGAGTTTAAAACAACATCAACCCTAATAGAAATGAGGACCAAGCAGATGAGTTCCACTTGTAAAGATTGAGGGGAGGCTCATAAGTGCATGAACCTGTGAATCTGTATAGTACGATTCCCATAAAGCCTTAGGGTAATATCTTTAAATTTGCTCTATCCAAAACTATCTTAGTTTTTATTCATCCCCCTCCCCCCTCAAAAACAATGAAAAAAGAAACTAGAATAAAAGCAAAAAACATCTTTTCTGTGTGCTTATCACTACTAGGTGACAACCCTTGGCACAAAAGACATTGAAAGCGTGAGACAAAAGAGGAACCTTTAATTCTCTTATTGCATTTAAGGTGGGAAAGCTGTGGGGACACTCCTGGCTGTCTGCTACTGATTTCTAAACTCGATATTGCAGATATTTATGAAGCCGTGTCACAGGAGACTCTAAGGGAGCCTGCTCTTTAATGCCTGGCCTCTAACACTCAGGGAAACTGCAATTCTGAGGCATTCTCTCTCAGTGTATAGAAAGTCAGCCACAAAAGGAAATGTAAACGGCAGGTGAGCAGACAAGTGGAAGGAAGAAGGATCCTCAGCTGTCTTTGTGAGATAGTGGCAGATGCAGAGCGGCCAGGACAAGACCCTTCAGCCCCAGTGGAGATAAGAGAGTCTGGAGAGTGGCAAATGCAAAGAGCGCTCGCCCCAGCTACCATATGTCCCTCCCTGCTGCCATTTCTCAAATATACAACACCCCCCCCCCACACACACACACAAAGAGCTTCACACAATGCCACCAGGCAACTGAGTGACAGATGACTTTGAAATGTAGGATAGGGGGAAAAGTGAGATTCAGAATAAAAATCATCCAAATTTCAAAATTCATACCTGGGCTCAGTGGGAAGGATCAGGTTTAATCCTTCTAGGTCTTTATTTTTTTCCTGGCTTGAAGAACATAAACTTGATTTTTAAAAAAATGATGATTTCTAAGTTTTGAAAGATTTTATAGTGGAAAAGAGCAGCTAATCTCTCTTTTCAGGATTCCTGTGTCCAGCATCTTTGGATGAGGCGGGCCCTCATCTCTCCCTGCTGGTTAGTGTGGGCATCTTTGGGCAGAACCACTAAAGGCAGCACCCGCTGCTTGACTCATGATGTGTTTGCCTTTCTCTCAGGCTTCAATGACACTTTTGGTTGGACACTGCTTTCCTAGGTCACTGTGGGCCCCTGGCTCACAGTGAGAACAGCCTTCAATGACACTTTTGGTTGACACTGCTTTCCTAGGTCACTGTGGGCCCCTGGCTCACAGTGAGAACAGCACTGCTGGGCTGTGGCATCCCACATCAGTTGGGGGAGGGGAAGCGTGCATTCTAAGGTAAAGATGGGGCTCCTCCTCCTTGGCTCCTACAACTGCCTGGGTGATCAGGCTCAGCCAAAGGTAGCGATGGGCAACATCTATTTAATGTAGACACAGTTCATGCCCTTTTAAGGTGGTACCTCTGTCCAAAATAGCTGAAATCATGAACTTCTAGCTATGAAACTGACAGGTGGCAAAGCAGAAGACTTTTGGGTAGGATATGGGGAGATGTGTCTTCCACTGAACCCAAGCATCAGTGAGCAACATCACTGGAAACAAAGTTGCCCTCTTTTTTGAAAGAAAGTTAAGTTTCTTTCAAAATGATGTAGTGATTTTAAAAATTCTTGTTGTCTCATAGTAGAGACTGTATCCTGTCTATTTTCTTCTTGACAAGGTCTCATTAGAGCAAATTTGTGAGAATTCTACTTTTGGATTTTTGTCTAAGTCATCTACAATTCCCCTCCATCCCTGACTACAACATTTTAAAAAAAAATGACAGATTTTTTTTTTTTCTAGGAGAAGGTGGTTTACATCATTTTGACAAAAACCACTTATGACATGTGCTCTGGATGGAAGCTGGAAAAATACATATTTCATTGCAAAGTGTTCTTTATACTAGTATTTTGGATACTTTACATTTATGGCCAGCCACAGTTTCTGTATCTGGAGTAGACTATTCATGCATCATAGAAAGACCTTGATCTCCGGAGGAAAAAAAATGTTCCCTTGGTCTATACTCAATCACTTTCCCATCAACTCTGCTGATGAATGGAACTTAATGCACATTTTAGAGGATCCAAGAACACGGAGAGAATACAGATGGGCATTTTGGCAGAATATGGAGGTGTACTTACTGATTGAGGAAAGCGAACAGGTACCTCATCACTATAAGGACCGACCTGGGCAAGGTCAGGAGGAGTTTGCGGATGTGGAGCGCCCTCTCATAGAGGTTATCTATTCCTGAAGACAAGAGATGATATGGTCAGAGTCCCCTTGGGTCACAGAGCAGTTCACCCCAGCATCAGCAGCATTTTGACCACAGCAGGAAGCAGTCACCTGTGTGTGCCACCTTCCCCAGAGGCAGTGGTATTTTCTCTGACCCATCCCTGTTCACTGTTGCCCCTGAGTTTACCTGCATACTGCCCCCTAACTCCCTTCTTCCCTCTTTCTCAACCCTGATGACCTCAAACTGAAAATCCTCTGGTCTTTGCTTCACAAGTGCTGGGGTAACAGTTATATACCACACTGGTTTATTTTATGTGATGTACATGGTCTTGGCCTTGAGTAATTTAGAGTCCTCATACATTTAGAAACCACTTCTCTCCTTTGTTTTGAGCACTAAATTTTGTCACTCATATGGTCCCAACACCTTCTTGCTCTATGTAAACTAAGCCAGATTTCTGGGATATATCTATATCTGTATCATCTATATCTATATATGTATAGATATATGTACCCGCTTAACACCAAAAGATAATGAGTTACACTTTTTTCCCCAGAAGAAATAATTGAGACCACAGCTTAGAAAATACATTAAATTTATATTCACTAGATGTTATTCCCCCATATTCTATCTATCTATCTATCCATCCATCCATCCATCCATCCATCCATCCATCCATCCATATATATCAGTATTTTGAGATAACTGAAGTGTTCCTGTGATCTTTGTAATATGATCTGTTGTCCTTAACTCCTCTAGAGATACTGCTGGATTCTACTCTGTCCAGAACTGCTCATGCAGGCCACAGGCTTCCCTCAAAGGTGCTTCCTACTGGTCAGTGGCAGCCTCATCCAGTCTCAAGGCTAATAACTGTCACTTCCAACATGGTGACCCCTATGCCCCACTTTCTCTCTGGTGTTTCCACTGCAGATTACTGGACTGGTAATTTCCCCAGTAAATTTTGCCATTTCTCACTTGGGTGATTACAATCCCATCCAGTTTTCCCTTTCAAATTAACTTGACTTGTGCTCACATGGGGGAGGTTTTCAAAATGGTCGTATTCCTTTATGCAGTTCTGGTTGGAAACTATGGCTCTCACTACTCAGACCAAGCTCGTTTTCCTGGGATTTTGAGGGCTGATGCAAGCTGCTTTCTACTTATTATCAAAGTGGGTGTTTTGTTTTGCCCTCCATTAGGCTGAAAAGGTATGAAAAATATACAAATATTTTTGCTCAGCCACAGAGGAGTTTGCAGAACAGCACATAATTTATCACCATTAAGTATGCTTCAGCTGGAAATGAAGTCAGCTCGTCTCCTGGAAAACTGCTAAGAATCCCCCCACCTGGGATGTTGAAGTTATCACCATGTGATTAACGTTCCTGTAACATTTTTATTCTTTTAGCCCAAATCAGTAACTAATAATATGAGTGTAGTTATTGTGATTTGGATATGGTACATCTAACCTTTTTATTTGTAATGTATTTTGAAATAGAAAAAAAAACCCCACCATGAATATAACATCTAGTGAATATAAATTTAATGGATTTTCTAAGCTGTGGTCTGGATTATTTCTTCTGGGAAAAAGAAGTGTAACATACTTATTATTTTTCAGTGTTAAGCAGGTACATAAATTCAGGTCATAAGAATGCAGTAATGAAACTGTCAGTATTGTCACCCATGCAGTCCCTGTAGGATCAGAACAGAAGCCAGGAGTAGGCAGTTTGCCTCCTACAACAACCTGGGATGGAACCTGGGAGCCATGCTGAGTGGAGAGGGAGAAGGAAATACTTAAAGTGAGATCTGAGGAGATCTGCAAGTCTCTGAGAACCTAAGTTACAATGTTTACTACAGCCACAAAGGCAATACACTATAAAGGTAAATTGGCTCCCTGGGTGGCAGTGACCTCTTCTCTGCAGGCTACTTGTAAAGGCACCTGTAGGTTCTGATAAAACCAAGAAAAACCAGGGTGAGATCCGCCATTCTCTCTCGGGTGACTTTCTAAGGCGGGACCAGCCAGAAGGCACAGGCCTCACAAGTGGCAGAACAGCCAGGACAGGATTCTCTCAACCTCCGTCCACACCTAGGAGGGACAACAGATCCACAGCCCTCTCTGCACCTTTCCTACAAGTGGAGATCCTGTCTTCAGAGTGTGCTCTGACCCCAGGACTCAGGACAGACAACTGATTCACAGCCATCTGGGCCCTGGTTTTACCAGAGGAGAGCTGATCTCCCAGGAGTGCTGAAACAGGCTTACAGACCCACAGGA
>NW_022196910.1:48936317-48937104 GCF_008632895.1 Mastomys coucha
AGATGTCATACAGACCCTAAGAGAACACAAATGCCAGCCCAGACTACTATAGCCAGCAAAACTCTCAAATAAAAAAGATGGAGAAACCAAAGTATTCCATGACCAAACCAAATTCACACAATATATTTCCACAAATCCAGCCCTTCAAAGGGTAATAAATGGAAAACTCCAACATAAGGAGGGGAACTACATCCCTGAAAAAGCAAAAATGTAATCTTCCAACAAAACTAAAAGAGGATAGCCACATGAACGGAATTCCAACTCTAACAACAAAAATAACAGGAAGCAACAATTACTTTTCCTTAATATCTATTAAAATCAATGGACTCAATTCCCCAATAAAAAGACATAGACTATCATGCTGGGTACGTAAACAGGACTCAACGTTTTGTTGCACACAGGAAACCCACCTCAGTAACAAAGACAGACACTACCTCAGAATAAAAGGCTGGAAAACAATCCTCCAAGCCAATGGTCCCAAGAAAAAAGCTGAAGAAGCCATTTTAATATCAAATAAAATCGACTTTCACCCTAAAGTGATCAAAAAAGATAAGGAGGGACACTTCATATTCATCAAAGGTATGATCTTCCAAGATGAACTCTCAATTCTGAACCTCTATGGTCCAAATCAAAGAGCATCTACATTCATAAAAGAAACTTTACTAAAGCTCAAAGCATACATTGCACCGCATACAATAATAGTGGGAGATACCCCACTTTCTGCAATGGACAGATCATGGAAACAGAAACTAAATAAAGACACAGTGAGACTAACAGAAGTTATGAA
>NW_022196910.1:48939253-48951209 GCF_008632895.1 Mastomys coucha
TAAAATATCTCGGTGTAACCCTAACTAAGCAAGTAAAAGATCTCTTTGACAAGAACTTCAAGTCTCTGCAGAAGGAAGATCTCAGAAGATGGAAAGATCTCCCATGCTCGTGGATTGGCAGGATTAATGTAGTAAAAATGGCCATCTTGCCAAAGGCAATCTACAGATTTAATGCAATCCCCATCAAAATTTCAACTCAATTCTTCACAGACTTAGAAAGAGCAATTTGCAAATTCATCTGGAATAACAAAAAACCCAGGATAGCCAAAACTATTCTCAACAATAAAGCAACCTCTGGTGGAATCACCATCCTGGACATTAAGCTGTACTACAGAGCAATTGTGATAAAAACTGCATGGTATTGTTACAGTGACAGGCAGGTAGATCAATGGAACAGAATTGAAGACCCAGAAATGAACTCACATATTTATGGTCACTTGATCTTTGACAAAGGATCTAAAACCATAAAGTGGAAAAAAGACAGCATTTTCAACAAATGGTGCTGGCTCAACTGGAGGTTAGCATGTAGAAGAATGCAAATCGATCCATTCTTATATCCTTGTACAAAGCTCGGGTCCAAGTGGATCAGGGACCTCCACATCAAACCAGATACATTGAAACTAGTAGAAAAGAAAGTGGGGGAAGAGCATCGAGTACATAGGCACAGGGGAAAATTTCCTGAACAGAACACCAATGGCTTATGCTCTAAGATCAAGAATTGACAAATGGGACCTCATAAAGTTGCAAATCTTCTGTAAGGCAAAAGACACTGTCAATAGGACAAATCGGCAACCAACAATTTGGGAAAAGATCTTTACCAATCCTATATGTGATAGAGGGCTAATATCTAATGTATACAAAGAACTCAAGAAGTTAGACTCCAGAGAACCAATAACCCTATTAAAAAATGGGGTACAGAGCTAAACAAAGAATTCTGGACTGATGAATACTGAATGGCTGAGAAGCACCTAAAGAAATGTTCAACATCCTTAGTCATCAGGGAAATGCAAATCAAAACAACCCTGAGATTCCACCTCACACCAGTCAGAATGGCTAGGATAAAAAACTCAGGTACAGCAGATGCTGGAGAGGTTGTGGAGAAAGAGGGACACTCCTTCATTGCAGGTGGGATTGCAAGCTGGTACAACCACTCTGGAAATTAGTTTGGTGGTTCCTCCGGAAATTGGACATAATTCTACCAGAGGACCCAGCTATACCACTCCTGGGCATATACCCAGAAGATGCTCCAACATGTAATAAGGGCACATGCTCCACCATGTTCATAGCAGCCTTATTTATAATAGCCAGAAACTGGAAACAACCCAGATGTCCCTGAACAGAGGAATGGATACAGAAATTGTGGTACATTTACATAATGGAGTGCTACTCACTCAGCTATTAAAAACAATGAATTTATGAAATTCTTAGGGAAATGGATGGATCTGGAGAATATCATCCTGAGTGAGGTAACCCAATCACAAAAGAACACACATGGTATGCACTCTCTGATAAGTGGTTATTAGCCCAGAAGTTCGGAATACTCGAAGTACAATCTATAAATCACAAGAAACTCAAGAAGAAGGAAGACCAAAATGTGGACGCTTCATTCCTTCTTAAAAGGGGGAACAAAATACCCATGGAAGGAGTTGCAGAGACTAACTATGGAGCAGAGACTGAAGGAAGGGCACTACAGCCTGTTATAGCTGTCTCCTGAGAGTCTCTGACAGTACCTGACTAATACAGAAGTAGAGGCTCACAGCCATCCATTGAGGACAGGGTCCCCAGTAAAGGAGTTAAAGAAAGGACAGAAGGAGCTGAAGGCTTTGCAGCCCTTTAGGACAAACAACAATATGAACTAACTAGTACCCTCAGAGCTCCCAGGGACTAAACCACCAACCAAGGAGTACACATGGTAGGACTCATGGTTCTGGCAGCATGTGTATAGTAGAGGATGGCCAAGTCAGTCATCAATGGGAGGAGAGGACCTTGGCCCTGTGAAGGTTCTGTGCCCCAGTGTAGGGGAATGCCAGGGCCAGTAAGTGGGAGAAGGTGGGGTGGCGAGTGTGTGTGGGGGGAACAGGGGTCTGTTCTTGTTGTTGTTTTTTGTTTTTTGTTTGGAGGGGAAACCGGGAAAAGAGAAATCATATGACATGTAAATAAAGAAAATATCTAATAAAAAAAAACAAGAAAAACCACATGCCACTTCTTATTTGAGGATCTATGGGATTACAAGAGTTAAATCCTTTGAGTCTCTAAGCTAATTCCTTTTTTTTTTTTTAAGGCTAATATTTAATACATGGGTCAGAAATTTAGCATCTTGGAGCAAGTTTTGGGGGTCCTAGATTAGAGCTGTAAACAAACAGGAAAGGAGGAAAAAATACAAAGGCTGTCACTGTGTCACCATCTGAAGGATCTCCTGAGGGGAGGAGAGTCACTCCAGAGGTGAGGGAAGGGGGCGCCACAGCTTCTGATAGCTTTAGTTTGATGTTAAGAACTACTTTTAGTCTTGCTTTTAATTTCTCTGTTCTAATCTCTCTGTATTCTTGAAGACAGTTTCAAATTTTTACATGAAATTCACAGTGACATTTATTCATATTAGTCAAAAAGTAGGAGCAACCCAGATATGGATAGACAGGTGGATGGAGAAGCACAATGTGATACAGACACGCAAAGGAATATTACTCAGCCGTAAAGAGGAAAAGGTCATTCCATGGATGAGCCCTGTAGGCACTCTCTAAGCAAAACAAACCATACACCTTGTACCATTTAGATGAGGCACCTATATTAGGCCAATTCATAAAGCAGAGTTGCCAGGGCTTCAGGAAAGAGAAGAAGGTGGCAGCTGTTGTTTGATGGCTACAAAGTTTCTCTTTGGGAACAAGAGAATGTTCTAGAAATCAACAGCAAGCATGGATTTGCAGCATGGTGGATACATTTAACTTTTACCCCACATCCAAAGATGGTGATTTCGTGTCTGTATATTTCACCATAAATGAAAAATAACTGTGGATGGAGAGATAGCTCAGTTGGTAAAATAGCTGGCTGCTCTTCCAGAGGACCCATGTTCAATTCCCAGTACCTACATTGCAGCTCCCAACTGTCTGGAACTCCAGTACCAGGACATCTGACACCTCACACAGACATACAAGACACCAATGTGCATAAAATAAAAACATAATAAATCATTTAAAAGCTTTTTTTTCTTTAAAAAAAAAAAAGGAAAATAACAAGGGAGACCATAAGGTGCAAATTCAAGGTTGATAAGTGAGCAGCAGTTGGGATAAAAAAGACTTCAAAACAGATGACAAATTAGATTATGCAATGCAAATGTATGACGCACTACAGTACACATAGATCAGAGTGAAAGAGTCATTGTTGGTGTTCTGCAGTAGCTGCAAATTCATCTGCACCAAGGCCTCAGCCCTACAATGGACGCCTAAAAGTCTCTTGGTGGGCTGCACAGAAAGCTGTGTGCATAGCCTACAGGAGCTCAGCTCGGCTACAAACAGCCCACCTACTCTCTGGAGTGCAGTTAGCATGGCAGAGTCTATGGTTGCCGC
Source organism: Mastomys coucha (assembly GCF_008632895.1). Taxonomy (NCBI): domain Eukaryota; kingdom Metazoa; phylum Chordata; class Mammalia; order Rodentia; family Muridae; genus Mastomys; species Mastomys coucha. The sequence goes on from NW_022196910.1 coordinate 48,942,814, forward strand.
CAACACACTGATTAATGTGTGCTCCTAGTTTTGCAATTCATGGTCCTTCAGCCATGCTAGACATAAAGATGGATCTTTTATTCTTTACATGGGAAGTGTCAGGAAAATCATTTCTTCATTTGGATTTCTTCTAAGCTGGGTTTTGTTCCCACAATTGAAGACCTCATGCAGTTAGGTAAAAGCAGCTCACATCCAATCTTGGTATGCATGCAAAGCAAAGCTCTTCCTAGCACTTCAGGGCTCTTATGTCAGGGTCTCAGCTTCACAGTACTGCAGGGTGACAGACAGCTCTATGAACATGCTTGCAAAAGATATCACAAAGCTTGAGCTACTTGAGGAAAAGCCCAGATGGCCACTGTCCCCTCATACTGGTTCTTCTGTGGCACACTTTGCTAAAGTGACCACCTGCCAGGATATAAATAAGAAAGCACAAGACAGAAATTTCTCCTTAGGCATGAAGGCATGGAAAGGAAAACTTTTGGTGGACACATACAGGAAGGAACTTTAAAAGCAGGCATACATGTATGTCTGAGTTCCAGAGCCCATTACCAGTATCAAGGCATTGTTGGGGAATGTTTTTGTGCACTGTACATTCAGATGCTGATTTCTGGACCCAGACAGCAGTTTGCAGATCAGATTTTGTTGTGACTCAGTATTTTGTAAAACATTGTTCTTCATCACCTCCTGATTGATCAAATAAAGAGCCAGATAGCCGATAGCTGGGCAGGAGAGCCAAAGATAGGACTTTCAGCCAGAGAGATAGGGACTCAGGTGGGATCTGGAGAGTTGATAATGAAGGAGGTGCCAAGTGCTAGACAAATATGGCAGGTAACGGACCATGTGCCTGGGAAGTGTTCTAAGGCCAGCACTGCCGGGTTAGAATAGCTCAGAATCTGCCCAGCTATGATTCTAGAAGCTTACTGATAAGTATAAAGGTTTCTGTATCATTGTTAGGGGGAAGAGTGGACATAGAAAAGCCCATACTTTTGTATGGTGCACTTAGCTTCTTAATACCCAAAGCAAGGCATGGATCAATTGTGTGTGTGTGTGAATAAAAGGGAAAGAGAAAGCAGGGATGTGTGCTAATACATTTAGGGAGATCTCCACCTCACTTTCACCCAAGTTACTTAGCTTTCCCAGGTAAGAGCTAAACACACCACAGCAACCTCTATGAGCAGCTGTGAATGGGCTGACTCCCGTGAGCAAAGCCCCTGTTTTCTCCTCTTGTTAAATAGCAGCACTAAGAAAAAGCTAACATTCCTTATAAACAACAAGTAATACACCATCCCTGATCTGCTATCCTTTCTTACTGAGCACAGGAGAGAAACCGAGTCTTCATTAGTGGACTGAAGTCAGGTACCCCATGGTTGAATTAGGGAAAGGCTGGAAGAAGCTGAGGAAGAGGGCGAGCCCATAGGAAGACCAGCAGTCTCAACTAACCCGGACCCCCTACATCTCTCAGACACTGATCTACCAACCAGGCAGCATACACTAGCTGGTCTGAAGCTCCTAACACATATACAGCAGAGGAGTGCCTGATCTGCCTTCAAAGAGAACTGAGGCCTCACGGAGTCAGGAGGCCTGGCAGGGTGTGAGGGTGGGGTGGGGACATCCTCTTGGAGATGGGTAGGAGGAATGGAATGAGGAACTGTCAGAAGGCAGAATGGTAGGGGGATAATGACTAGACTGTAAAAAAAAAGATTAAAGGTAATAAAAAAAAGAAAAAGAAAGTGTTAGAAAGCTTTACTATCAGGTATTCGACTATTCAACATTTTCAGAGATCAAGGAAATCCTAAGAACACAATATTATGACATCGAATAGAAAGGTCCAATCAAAGAGCCAGCTACAGTGTATGTCAGAAAAAGCAGAAAATTTATAACAGCCACAGCATACAGTGTCTGGGAGAGTTCAAAAACCATGGGGCTGGAAGAATGTCTCCGTGGGTAAGAGGACTTACTGCTCTTGCAGAGGACCTGAGTTAAGGTCTCAGGTGACTTGCTCTGCATTTACATATACAGAACCACAGACAGACAGACAGACAGACAGACACACACACACACACACACACACACACACACAGCATTGAAAGGCTTTTTTCCCCATGAAACAACCAAGAGCTTATATGCACAAAGAAACACAACAACCATATTTAAAAAAAGAAGCATGCTATGATATAATCTAACTTACAACATTATTAAGCTAGGTCCACCTATCATATAACTTACCCATCAAATGATAAATTTAATGAACTTAATATGTCAGTGTTACTCTCCACCTTCATCAATTTTAGAATAGCTCTATCATTTCAAAAAGAAACTTCATATCGATTAGCTGTCATGTGGTGTAATGAGTTTTATTGGAGGCATGTGGGAATGTATACCCATACAATGGGTTATTATTTTCCAATAAGATAGGACAAATACCTGATCATGATACATGCTAAGTGGAAGATTCAGTTAGAAGCATCACTGGTTGTACAAGTCCATTTATGTGAAACGGGCAGAAAAGGCAAGTCTATGCAGATAGACAGCACATTGGTGGTTGCCAGAGCTCTGGGTTGCCACAGCTAGAGCTGAATGGAAAGTGATTGCTAGAGTTTGCTAATTTTTTTTTTCTGAGATAACAAAAATGTCCTAAAATGACTCATGATAATGGTTGTACAATCCTGTGAGTAGACTAAAACCTTGTGCCGTGCTATTCAGAAGATGACCCATGTAGAGAACTGCTATCTAAAGCTGTGTTTGGAAGTCTGTATTACATATATCATCAGTATTATGTGTAGAAGTGGGGAAGGCCCTGAAAGAGTTGCCATTCTGTGTGGAGGACTGGTGGCTGTTCGTAGTACATTTTATAATTTCCAACAGTGACCACAGATTAATCACAGAGTAAAAGCTGGCTGTAAGAGGCATGGACTGCCTACTTGATGTTTCTGAGGAACCACTGCCTTCAGGGTATAACAGCATTGTCAGCGTCACCTCATACGTTAATATACAACACAATCATGTCGCTGACTTCAGGGTATAACAGCGTTGTCAGCATTACCTCATATGTTAATATACAACACAATCATGTTAATCACACTTGAAATGTTTCTCAGTGATGTCCACAACACTCTGGACAGTGGGATTTGAGGGATGCTATTTTGTTCTATATACTTCTAAGCATTTTCCACTGCTTTGAAATGACCCACCTACTGTGTAGTCATAAGAACTTTGAGAAGAAAAAGTCAATTCCTAAGCTCCCACTGTCAGGTACACACAGGCACATGACATTATGTCACAGGGAGAGCAGCTGGGGCCAATGAAGCTAGCCCAACTGAGAGACAGCAATTGTTAAAGTGGGCCATTAATTATAGGGAGGGCCCTGGGTTACTGTCTCCTGTAGATATCATAAGGGACACCACAAGCCATCAGGACAGAATAGTTCCTCACAGGCTTCAAAGCACTGTGTGCACATGAATGCACACATACCCAGAAAGAACATATCACTGCTTCTCTTTGGGTGGTGGCTTATGGGGAACAGTGTTTTGTCCTATGTGCCTTTTGTGTACTTTTAGTTATCTTTGTGACAAAAAACTGCTATAAAATTGTTTTTTCTTGTCTAAGAAGTCACCTAAATAATAATAATGATGATGATGATGATAATAATAATAATAATAATAATAATAATAATAATAATAAAATTATACAAAATGAAGTGCAAATGTTTTATGTGGGCCCACGACCAGGCCAGGAAACATCTATGCCTTCCTTGAATAATTGCTAGGCTGTCTACCCCAGGAATTCAGAGCCAGGATGCATGGCTCTGCTGCCAGCTGCCCAGACTGCAGGTGTGACCTGGAACACTCACAATGTCATTCAGAAAACAGCCAGCGTTAAGAAAGCAAAAACCAAAAGCAATGCTTGGGTGAGAAACTGAGAAACTATGAAGCTCGCCATTCCCCATGCATAGTTAACTTGGCTTCATCAGGTGCTCATCTGGGTAAATCATTTTTTTAAAAAGAGATTTTTGGTGAGCTGCGGGGTGGACCATGTACATCAATTGTGGAGAAAGCTGGTACAAATCCCCCTTTACTACACACATCAAAGGCATCCAAAGAACGAGGCTTTTCAGAGGCACAGGGGCAGGATAGAAACATACACACAGGCAAGACTCCTTCCACTCAAACACAATCCAGAAAATAAATAAGCAAAAGGTGGTGGGTGCTTCAGAAACTTACATAAGCCCCCAGGAACAATGAAAGGGAGACCTTTCTACATGAACTGTCACATGAAATAGCCTTAATAGAAAACACAGGTAACAAGTCCCCTGATGTTACTTCCTGCTAGAACTTTTAGTCTTAGTGTTCCCAGCAACACTAACGTACACCACACTCATTCATAACTATATTCTTTTTCTTGCTAGCTTCTAAGTTTCTTGAATGTAAGAATCAAGTCTTTGAGTCTCAAGAAGACTTCACATATTGAAGAGAAGACATCAGTTTGATTCAAAGCTCAAACGTTTATAGTATTGGGTAAAAGCATGCAAACCCAGATGAGCTGAGTTCGATCCCCATTCTGAGTTAAGAGGCTCAAAATCTGCATCCAGTGGTGAAGATCTGCAATCCCATCATGCTATGGGGAGATGGGAAGCTGAGATGGGAGAATTGTCCCAAAGCTTGCAGAAGAGTGGGCCTGGAATATAGAGTGAAGAAACAACTAGAGAGATCCTGCTTGGACAGACAAGGAGAGAGCCAACTCTGAAAGCCATTCTCCATATACGCTTCATAGCACCCTCTCTCTGCCTGTGTGTCTCTCACATGCACAGCTGTAACTATGACAACAAAGAGTTTGTAGTATCAGTGACTGACATGCCATCCTCAAAGAATCTACTGGAAGTTAGAGAAAATGCAGATATGCCACAGTTATGTTGGTAGGAACAACCAGTGATCTGGAGATGAATTAGTAATAGCATGGACCTCCTTCTTTGAAAGAGGTTAGAGATCAGAAGAAAAGGGCTTGGTATATGTGGGGGATGCTATGTAAGAAGAGGCCCAATATGTGTTCCTGAAAATCCTCCCATTCTGAAAAATTGTGCACTAAAAGTAATCAGACTTATTAGGGAAAACTTGATTGAAGCACACTTCTTGGTACATGAGCATTCATAAGCACAGCACACACACACAAACACACACACACACAATTCACATTCTATTTATAACACTGGCTCAGTTAAATCTCAGGCTGTAGCAATGTACCTAGAAATCTTGACACTGCTTATGTCTTCTGCAAGACATGGGTCTTAGAGTGAGGATGTAGATCAGTGGGAGAAGGTCCTGGGTTTGAACCTCACACTGGAACACACAAAGAACCAAGGACCAGGGAGATGGGTAGAAAGCAGACCTGAAAACCTGAAGTGGATCCTTGGATCACAGCGGAGGAGATAACTGAGTCCAGAAGGCTGTCCTCTGAGCCCTACATGCACACCATGGCATGTATGCCCTACATTACACACACACACACACACACACATACACACACACACACACACACACATACACACACAGAGGCATAAACACATAAAGACATATGCACAGAAACAAAACCATAGACACACATAAACACACACAGGCACATAAAAACACATACACAAACACAAACAAACATACAGGCACATACACACAAAGACATATGCACAGGCACAGACAAAGACACATAGACAGATACACAAACACACACACAAAGACTTATTCACAGACACACATAGACACATATACAAACACACAGAAGCAGACAAACACACACATATAGAGATAGACACACAGAAACATACAGATATACACCACACAGGCACACAAAAAACACACAGACACACATGTACAGACACAGACAGACACACACATAACAGACACACAGACATACACACAAACACACACACAGACATAGAAATGCACAGACACAGACACAAACACACAGGCACACAAAGACACACACAGAGGCACATAAAGATACACACACAGAGACACATACACATACAAACACATACAGACACACAAACACACACAGACACATACTCATAGAAACAGGCAAAAACAGACACAGATACATTCACACACAGAGAGTAAACAAAACATTTCTATGCATTTTTGTTTTCTCCTTCATAGTCTATTTTGCTAAGCCCAATTTTGTGAAAAACCTTAGCTGACTGTCTTGGAAAAGTCACACTGGAACCAATATGATGTTTTGGAGACAGCAACTTAATTTGTAAATGCATCTGAAGCAATTACAACAGAGAACTACATTTGGCAGAGTGACCAAATAAGTAAATGGTTGCACCAGGTTCTAGCACATACAACCTGAGTTTCCTTAGGCACAGTTGTCCCAGAAGCTCCTAGAGCTAGTGACAGAGGCTTACTTTGTCCAAGTATGATACCAAATTCATTACACGAACTATCTAATTTGCTCTTCACATAAACCTATGGAGTTCAAGAAACTGTTAAGATTAAGTACTAATTTCTGCCCAAGTTTACAAAGCTTGCAGAGACAGGGTTTGAACCTAAATCTTGCTGGCCTAGTGACCTGTGTTATTAAAGCAAACCATGAAATGCCATTTCTCACCCGTGAATGTGTAAGGTGGCTTGGTAAGGCGAGCTGCTAATGCAGGCCCATGGTTTTGGCCCAATGGTTGCATTTCAGCTGATAATATGATGTATGTCCTCAGGAAACCACAGAGGGACTCAGGGTTCCAGACTAAACCCTGAGTCATTCGGGAAGAGAGAATTTCAACTTAGAAAATGCTAGACTGGCTTGTAGGAAGTCCTGTGGGTCATCTTATTTATTTATAATTGATGTAGGACGGCCTCAGCTCACTAGAGGTGGGGCTACCCCTGAGCAGCTGATCCCTGATGGAGTAAGAAAGGCTGAGCAAGCCAGGGAGAAAAGCCAGTAAGTACTGTTCCTCAAAGGCCTCATCTTGAGTCTTATCTCCAGGTTTCTGCCCTGCTTGTGTTCCTGCCCCAACTTCCCTACCACTTGGAAGTATAAGATGAAATTAACTCTCTCCTCTTCAAGTTGCTCATGGTCATGGTGTTTTATCATAGCCATAGACACCCTAATGCAGATACATACAGTAGCCTATCAGTAAAAGAGAGGTGACCAATTCCATGTGGGGTGGTAGGGAAGATGGCTGGGATTCCTGGAAAAAATGCCAGGTTGGTAATGCCTTCAGAGCAGATGACAATGGCTATGAAGGATAGCAGGGGAACAGTCTGGGCAAAGGTGTGGAGGGGGAATGGGGCCTGGCACACGTGCTGTTTGGTGTGTTAGCCTGCAGATTCCAACAGCTGCAGATAGGCGAGTGGGTGGGGCACAGTGGTAGGAATAGTTCAGCTCCCAGAAGATAGGACAGAGGATCAGTTCACATCTATGAATTGGCCTTATCAAGAAGCATGTTTTTATGTGGGACGTACTGGAATAAGGCTTTCAGCATGGGAGAAAGCCGGGGACTGGATTCACCTGTTTGAATCTGTACAGGACGGGATGATGCAAGGGAAGGGTGGGAGGGGCCGAGCCTGGAATTCAGAGCTCACTTAGGAGCAAACCAAAGGAAAAGGAAGCAGGCACTGCAATAGATGTCAAGTCAGAGGACTGGCTAATCTGGCTGGTGGTGGGAACTTGGGGGCGGGGCTAGGGGAGGTGTCATCGTTGAGTGAAATGTGACTCTTAGGAAAACTTGCATGGTTGAGGTCAGCTGGGCTCCTACCTGGGAACACGGACACATAACTATTGCATTTATAGACTCATGAAATCTAACTATGCTTAGTAATTAACGCTTGCTGTCCTGATTTTCAACATCCCATGTGAAGTGTCCAAATCCCTGCTGAAGAAAAAAAATAACCAGTGCTTTGCTGATGACCATCAGCTCTGTAATGTATCGCACACAGTCTGTCTATTGACTTGGGATTCCTGCTGACAGGTAAGAACCACTTGGCATTCTTGTACTATAGAAATGGTCTTTCATCTCATTTGACCTTATTCCTTGAAGGAATACTCAAAGATAATCTCAACTGAGAAAATGAAGAATGGAAAAAGGCCATATTTCTAAGCTTCATGGTTTTCTGTTTTTTTTTTTCTTGTGTGTACATGTGTACGTGTGTACGTGTGTACGTGTGTGTGTGTGTGTGTGTGTGTGTGTGTTGTTTTGTTTTGTTTTATTTTGTTTTGTCTTGTTTTTCCCTCACAGTCAGCTCCCAGATTTATGAAAGGTGAGGGTATTCAGAAGCAATGTCCATACAGCCCAGGGTGAGGCCACAGTAAGGAGGGTGACTCACATTGGACTCAGAATGTAAACAAATGACCTCAGACCTTGGTGGTGACGGTGCGTGTGTGTGTGTGTGTGTGTGTGTGTGTGTGTGTGT
>NW_022196910.1:48951316-49006253 GCF_008632895.1 Mastomys coucha
GGGTATGGGGGTGGGGTGGGTAAATAGGTGGGGTTGGTAAGTGAGGAGAGCTGTGTTTCCAGGAAATTGGTTAAGAAAAGAATCCTGTTGAAGGAGGACTTGAGAGAAAAGGAATTGAGGAAAACCCACTTACTAATACAGGAAATCAGGTCATTAAACCTTTCCTTAGGAAAGAGGGGGTTTTCCAGCCCTCGGAAATACAGCTTCAAAACGCCGGCCACAGAGTTAATGTCGTGGTTGCTCTGGTCATCAGCCAGAGGGTTCTCACCTGAAAAAGAAAATTTGTTATATGCACAGGATTGTTATTTTTCTCTCAACACACATATATATACACACATACACATACACACACACACATACATTCTCTCTCTCACACACACACGTGCACACACTCTCATACATACACATACACACATGCACACAGGCACGTGTGCACACACATACATTCACACACATTCACACTTTTTCACACACACACATTCTCTCACACATACATGTACTCTCTTTCTCTCTCTCTCTCACACACACATAAACATACACACAAACACACATTCTCTCTCTCATGCACACACATGCACACACTCTTTCTCTTATATTTTTGGTTGTGAGCCTAGCCTTTAACGGCTGAGCCATCTCTCCAGCCCAACGCACATTCTTTCTCACACATATATATGCACACAAGCGTTTGCACACACACACACAAACACATACACTCTCTCTCTCACACATATGTGCACACTCTCTCTCACACACACACATACATACACACACTCTCTCTCACACACACAAATACACACATAAACACATTCTCTCTCACATATACACACACATGCACACACATACACATACACACATGCATACAGGCACGTATGTGCACATACACACACACTCTTACACACATACATTCACACTCTCTCTCACACACAGACACACACACACACTCTCACACACACATGTGATCTCTTTCTCTCACACACACACACTCTCTCACATACATGTGCTCTTTCTCTCTCTCACATACACACAAACACACACACATTCTCTCTCTCTCACACACACGTGTACACTCTCTCTCACACATACACATACACACATGCATACAGGCATGTGTGCACGCACATACACACACACATTCACAATCTCTCACACACACACTCTCTCTCACACACACATGTGCTCTCTCTCACATACACACATACACACACACACACACACATGCAGGAGTCTTTTAATTATGCTCACCAAAAGATTACATAGTACTAAAATGGAAATAATTGGTTTAGATATCCTACCCCGTGATTAACCTAAAAATAGTTGGCTAAAATAAAGCTTAAAAAAAATTCTTATGCTAGCAAATACTCCCTTACAACTTGCCCAAATCTCAAAATAAAACATTGTGGTTATAACTTTATCCAGCCTTTTTTTTTTTTTAAAGCTATAATCAGTAAGCTTAGGTTGACATGAACTCAAAACACTCCACTCAGTGTTTCTTATTCATCTGGCAGAAAGAAGATGTTGTGGTTGGTCGAGCCATACAACCCAGCTCGGCAAAATGTGCCAGAAATACACAACAGTGATTGTGAGCACCTGAACTAACTAAGCAGGTGTTTCCTAAGGTGGCATGGTGGGGTTCCAGCATATGTGAAAGCTACTTTCAACAGTGGGTGCCTCTGGGATCAGGGCACAGGATTTGAAACCTTACAGTTTGTGTGAAAAGTGAATATTTTAAAAAGAATCGATCACAAATAGGATTATCATTCCCTTTACGGCAGGTGGATGCATGGTATGAGATGCCCGGCTGATTACTGCACCTTCTTGGGGATAATCGTGAACTGGACTCCTTCAGGAGCACAGCATGGCACAGAGGCTTACAGCAAACTCCACTGTGCATCTGTAGGCCCAGTCTTCCTTCCCACAGTTCACAGAGCAGCTGTTATCCTTTAGCTAATGCTTGCCTTTGGGGAGGTTATTGTCAGGGGCCCTTGTTTCCTTTCTCTGTTTTCTAGGGCAGGGACTTGCTGAACCTGAGCTCAGAGACTCAATTGCATCATCATCATCATCATCATCATCATCATCATCATCATCACCACCACCATCACCACCACCACCACCACCACCACCACCACCACCACTACCACCACCACCACCGTCACCAACATCATTATTTACTAGTTTTTCCCTCTGAGGTATTCAAAACCTAGAGGAATTTCCAATAGAAAATAACTAAGCATTCATTAGTCTGTAGTGGCCACAAAGTGTCTTATGCTCAGCTACTTCCACCTTGTCTCTACCACAGTATAGGAAGATGTGGCAGACTCAGCTGCTGCCTGGAGACTGGTCTGTCCCGTACGTAAGACTGGTCATAGATTTGGAAACCAGAAAAAACATTGTGGTGCCAAGTTTACCTCTTCAACCTCAAAGGACTCTATGGCAACTCTTAGGCCAGGGAAATGGAAGGGAGGGAGGGAGGGAGGGAGGGACAGAGAGGGAGGGAGAAACAGAGAGGGAGGGAAGGAGGGAACAAAGGAGGGAGGGAGAGAGAGAGAGAGAGAGAGAGAGAGAGAGAGAGAGAGAGAGAGAGAGAGAGAGAGAGAGAGATGCACCCAAGCTCCATACAGTCTTGCTGCATTTTTGCCCTGGCTGTCCAACAGAAAGAAGGCACAGATGAACCCTGACATGTATGCGGTGCAAACCATTATAACCCGGGAGTATTAATAATCAATGGCCACATGGAAGCGTCAGATATGTTTGCAGGTCACATCTGAACAGTTTAATAACCTTGCAGTTTGGCAATGAGGACACTGGTCAAATTAAGACTGGGGTCCCTTGGCTGAATCCCATCATAGATAATAAAAGAGACCAATTTGATTCTGGGTCTTCCCGATGCTAGATTGGCTTGTGGTTTTGCTAACTGGACTGTACTCCATAACAGTTTAGTAGAATTGTATCTCAGCCAATCATGGACAGCGGAGATACCGACCCTGTCACAGGAAGGGAAGACGGTATGGAATAGGAGAGAGCTGTTGACAGAGATGGAAAGTGGGAAAATGTCCCCATTCCCTCATCATGTAGGCTGGAAGTGGAATAAGTTATACTTAAACAAAGGTGTATTTCAGTTCTGAAGCAAGCTAAATTAAATACATTTACCACATGAAGGCTCTAGGGTGTCTTGCTAAGCCTAGAGACGAGAAGAGGCTAATTCCTATTAGGAGTGGTGGTTGTAATTCCTGAAGCAGGAGGCTGAGTTAGAGGCCAGAATGGATACATTGTAACAACTCTGCCCATTCTAGAACCCTGTCAGGTGCAACCATGATGTACATGCCATGGGTAGCCAATGTGAGTCCTAAACCAGAGGACAAAAATTCATAGGCCTTTCTACTTCGGACACAATTCATAACAACCATGCCCTGACTCCCACAATGAGGCCCGTGCAATTTGGAGGTTTGGGGGCTGTGCAGAGTGCCAGGCGGAAGACCAAAGAAAGTGACTTTTCAACATGTTTTGCATTTGGGGAGAGACATACAGTTACCTCTCTCAAAAGAATTCTTGATATCGTTCACTTCCACCTGGGAACCAGACACTCTGAAAATCCCCTGATGCTGAAGACCTGTGGGCAACAGAACACAGTGAGTGACCCAACCTGCCTTGCATACTACAACTCTGCTTTTCTTTTCTTCAAGCAAAAAGACATGCTTACTGAAACCCCACTGCTTGCTTTTAAATAAGGATTCTATGGTGATGAATGCTTACCATAGAGATTAATGAATCGGATGCAGCTTTCCACAATGAGAGGGATAACCTGGCCTGAGTCCTGGGGAGAGAGATGGAAACCAGAGAAGGCTAGGTCACAAGGAGAAAAAATCCTCCATAAAGAATTAACAGCATCAAAAAGAGCGGGAAAAGTTTTGTTTAAACAAAGGTGTTTTTCAGTTCTGATGTAAGCTAAATTAAATACATTTACCATAAGAAGGCTTCAGGTTGTCTTGCTAGCCTAGAGATGTGAAGAAGCTAATTCCTATTGGAAGTGGTGGCTGTAATTCCAACAACCAGGAGGCTGAGTTGCAGGCCAGAATGGATACATTGTAACACCCCTGCCTCAGACAAAACCAAAAAACGAACTTATGTGTTTTCATTTAACTTATGCGCTGAAAGGTTATTTCTCAAGGTGATCAGTATGAAGCTTGTAAGAATGCTAAGTGTTTCAGTTGTAGGTCTTCTATCTGATCAGGTGTTGATTCTTAGGACTCTTGCCACTGCTTTCCTGAGACTCTGCCACCTTGATGGTGGCAGTCATCAACTGTCTCCTGGGTAATGAAAGTGCAGTATGTATTTACTTAGCCTGCATCAGAACTTACTTTTCCTTATAAAACTCAGCCCGCCTTTAGATGAAGACGAGGAAGGCTGCTTTGGTCTTTTTGGTCTACACCTTGCAAAAAAACGCTGACCACCCTTTACCAAAAAAAAAAAAAAAGAAAGAAAGAAAAAAAAAATGCTGAAGGTGCTTTGAAATCCAGGAGTATAGGATGACACATGAGATGGAGGGCCTCAGAGACCAGTTAAACATGGATGGATGGCATGCACCATGAGTTAAAAAGAACTACTGGGGATAGTGTTGATTGACATGTACTTTTAAGACTGATCTTCTAGGAATTAGATCTTTACAGGAAACATGGAACTTGGAAGGGATTATCTGGCATGGAGCACACTCCTGTGAGGAGTTTTATCTTTAAATGTTAAGAACTTGGTCTTAACACACTAGGACAATTAGGGACCTGTTAACTTTTCCAGTCCAGATGGGAAGGAAAGAGTGGGAATGGTGTATCTCTACAGATATCTTCACTGTCTCCAGAGCAGGCAGTGGACTTCTCTAGATAGACCTCTATTTTCAAACTTTATGGCAATTGGTGTATAAACCGCTTAATGTTTCAATTACTTCTGGAGGTTGTATTAAGTTTCTCTAATTAGTTAATTTGTTTTAGGGACATACGTATTAATTCCTTAAAGAGGAGCCTTAAAAAAATGTATTTTTAGTGAAGTTCATGAGCAGTGGTGTAATTTCACCAAAGATTTACTGAACACTAGAAGGGATCTTTTTCTGTAAGACACAGCATGGTTAATGGAAGTAACATTTTATAAACAATTCACGTCACAGTGTAATTTAAAAGAGCAACAAATACTTGAGTGTGAGCAATGAAAGGGGAGAGTTAGTTTACATCTCTGCTGGACTTAGCGTAGAGACAGAGAATGAGAGAGCAGACGAAAACTGTTTGCATTCAGAAAGTTCTGAACAGAGTATTGCATTTTCATGGTATTAAATTAAACATTCTCCTTTCGACATTCACTTAGAGGGCTGCTAATCTATTAAAAAGATTAGCACTTCATTTAGATACAGTACATTTTGTAGTAAAAATATAACGAGCATTTTAATTTAAATTCATGGATGCCAGATGTTGGGGTCGAAAATATTTTATAAGGAATGAAATTATGGGCTGTCTTCCAGCCACCACCATTCAAACATCTCTCTGTGTCTCTGTTTCCCTGTGGGAAGGTGGTTTTGCTCTTGCCATTTCATGGTGCTGTTTGGGAGAGCTCAGAAGCACGTCTCAGAGGTGCAGAGAGAGAGAGAGAGAGAGAGAGAGACCTTTGTACCCCTGAGTTCTGGGCTACCAAAGACTCTTCAGTGTTCCATTGCATGGCTCGCACAACAGATTTTTCACTGTAACTACCTTAGTCTTCCTTTAGTTAATCAATTTGCTTGCCTTTCACTGTTAGCTTTTAGTGAAGAATTTTCAAAATCTCTCATGTGTGTATCGTCTTATGCAGCTGTTCCCACACCACACCAGCAAAGGGAACAAGATGGTCCCTCTGCCTCTGGCTTTCCTGCCTTCTCCCTCCCTGCCAGGCCCTCAGGGGTACGACTTGTTGCTTTTCCTCCATATTTCCCTCATTCTGTCTATCTAGCTCCTGTCTAGAAGCTATGGGCTGAGAAACTAGATAATCAAGTCAAATTTGACAATAACATTATATTAAACTAGAGTCAATAGGAGCTTGAGGCTCAAGGCAATGGCTTTGTGATTGTTGTCTAGGTTCTCCAGTGGCTTTTCATTTAATCCCAGGGTTGGGGCTTCTTTTAAGCCTCCCAGAGACTTCTAATTTCTCTTCTGTATGCACATATACATAAATGTACTCAAGGATCATGTACATGGTGCACACACACACACACACACACACACAAACACGATAATGTGAGCCTTTTAACCATTAGTTCACAGGTTTAATGAATAGATTTATCTTTAGAGAAGGTCATATATCTATAACACACAATTCATGGACCTTATAAAATATTTAAAATGTGCCTTTTCTACTATAGCCAGTCTTCAAAACCACTGTAGGCTATCTCACAAAATGTTATCTCTAATGGGAAAGTCTCTTTTTCATGTGATTTACATCAGAATCCATAATTTCATATTAAATATGCATTTGGCATTTAACATTGACTTTCTCTAACTCAGATTGGATACATTTGCCAAACACAGCAGGTTAAACCTGATCTCTCCCCTCATGTTAGTGAGAGTCATTATCTCTTCAATTCGTGTCTGGTTCCCATAGTTTTTTTTTTTTTTCTATGTAAAGTCTATTTATAAACTGTCTAATTTCCAACTGCAAACATTTTTCTTTTAAGGAACTTCAGAACTCTAGTTAAAGCCAAGCATGGGTACAGCTTGTGGGAGATGGCAGTGTGGAGAGGCCCTCACTTCCAGTCAGCACGATACCTGGTGTCTTGCGTGAGAGTTCCTTCGTCCCCGGCTAGAAGCATTATCAGAAATACAGGATGAGAAAGAAGACAGAGAGTAAACACGGCAGAGATACAAGATACAGACTTCAGGGCTGTACAAAATTTATCCAATATAATGAATTCCTTAAGTCACGAGAGTGTGCCTACCCACGGATTCATACCGTGCCGTCTAGTCTGCACAGCTCAAGAAAATATTTCATCTTATTTATCTTTCCTTGTCCTATAATTTTCGGCCTGGAAAAAGAAAAGAGTACTCTTTTTTTTTTCCATATGATAACATCCATGTTCATTTATTTTCTTCTGAAGGTTCTTAATCCCCATATTCTTCCCCCTCTGACTTCAGGAAATATTATATTGATTTTTCTGGGGAAGCAAAGAACCCCAGGACAGACTCGGACATAATGACCTGCCTTCTTCACAGGAGGCTGAGGCCATTATAGTGAAAAGCATGGAGGTCAGCCACTGAGTGGTGGCAGGTGCTGTACCTTGACGAATGTCTCCAAATCCCCATTAAACAACTTAGCATTATACTGGGAGCGGGGCCTGGACTTCCTGTGTTTCTGGGGCTTAGGGGGAACGTTTGGAGGCCTAAGGAAAGGGAACATAATTACTGAGCATGGCAGAAATCAGACAATTGATGAAACACCCTTAGGTCATATCAAAATAACTAAGCCAGGGGATCGTGGGTCCCTTCCCAACCCCAGCCCAGGAGCACACACTCCCACCCTCCTTCAATCCATTTCTATTTGTACATCAAGAGCACAGGAGTTGATCATTTAAACTATGGTATTTCTATGTGCTAGAACTGCCATTTTTATTTTTTATACCTTTTTTTAAAAAAACGGTAAGCATTATTATGAATGGCTATTCTGAGCTATCTAGCTAAATATGGTAAAGCTAGGTCTCTGTTTGGTTTATGAGTTACACACCAAGACACAAATGTGGAAGGGCATTGAGAGATGTCTAGATGAGAAATTAAAAATATTTTTGGTTCGATCATAACTGTTCGATGCAGGTAGTACAGCACCTGCTCACTATTCCTTAGGCATTCATGGGATTTTATTAACAGATCACTCCTGGGAAATTTAGAGTTTGGTGTCAATACAGTTTCTGGATGTGGGGCCCAAGATATGCATGAGTTTTGTTTCTGTTGAATGCATGATGCCCTTGCCCACACTTCTATGGTAGAGTAGGTCACCCCCTTTGTGTTGTTCTGAGCTCTCCTGCTTGTTGGCTCTGGTGGATTAGCTGGTCTTTCAGGCATACACAAATCCAGTGTGCCACATGCTTTCCTAGAAGAAACCCTGCACCAATCAACTTGCAGTGTTATCAGAGTGAGGCAGCCTCTTCTGCTCTTTTCCCTTAGGGGAGAAGAGGAAGGACCAAGGTAACCAGACTCAATTTCTGTATCTCTGGTGGTTAACCTCTGCAAAACAGACAGGAGAAGGACTGTCATGCCTAGAGACTGTGTAAGCCCTTCGTGAAGCTGGATTCTTTAGTCGAATGACCTCTGAAATTCAATTGGCTCAAATTCAGAAAGTCCAGTTTAAAAACAAAATCCCAAGAACTTATGTGAAACCCTGAAGAGCTCATTAGATATTAGCACGGCAATTGGCATGTGTATAAGAGAACAAACCCGCTGATTCGGCCTTTCATGGCTACCCTCTCAGAATCTCCCAGCAGGAAGGCTGTGACTAATGGGGTATAGAGCCAGCAGCACCCGAAGTCCTGTGGTGCCTGGGACTTAAAAAGAGCCTTTACAAATACACAGAAATCTGTGGAGACCTCTGCCAGGCAGCATGCCTCGTCCTTCCCCAGTTAACGGTTCTGAACTATTTTTATACACTAAATTCCATGCTGTGCATGAAGGAAGGGATGCGGCAGGTGTGAAGGACTCAAGGCAACGAGCTGCCAAAAGTTTTGTCGGATTTACTTGATACCGTCACGTTTTCATTATCTTATAAATGTTTTTCTACCGCAGATTTAAGTATCAAGGGGTGAGTGCCCAGGAAGAGACAGCACTTCGGTATAGCACTCAAAAGCACGGGTGTGCTCCAGCACTCTGCCACAGAGTGCATGGGAACTGCGGGCAGCTCAAAGGCTGGTCAGGAGACAAGGAGGGAGGAGAAGGTGAAAAGCACTCTTTACTGTGGCTTTCGTGGGAAGGAATGGGAACAGTGTGGAAAGCAACAACTAAAGTGTATCACTTGGATGACCTGGGTAGTAGCTTCTGCACAAGGAGGGGGTTCTGGTTGTCTGGTACCTGGCAGTGGGGTGTCCAGGCATGTGGATGCGCAGCCCCACGTGAAAGAGTGAAAGAGCCAATCAGAGCAGGCTCCGGATTAGCTAATCTGCATATTGAAAGTTAGACTTGGAAGGCCTTTCTGGTTAACTGCCATTTGTGGTGCCTCCAGGATGAACAAAGCCCCAGGGCCTTAAAGCATCAGATACAGAAGGCAGAAGGCGCCATTGTTAAAGAGCTTCGCCTGTTTCTTGCCTCCAACAGAACACAGCCTCAAACATTCCAAGTCTTGCTCTGTCGACTCCTGCGGTGTCTGGCTGGTGTGCAAATAACACCATAGAGAGACAAAAGTCGTCAGAAACGTTCTCCAACTCAAATCACAATCCGCTTCCAAGCATTCCAGCAAGAAACTTTACTGTCCTTCCTGGGTAGGTTCAGAGGTGAGGGGAATGAGGATCTGCCTTAGGTGGTTTGTGTTAGAAGTCACATTTTAGAGTCAGATGCAAAAGTGGGTCGAGATCTAATGTCCCCAAATTTCAATATAGCTGTAATTTTCAGATAGTATGAAGTGTAGCAGGAGCTGGAAGTAGGCAATTGATACTACTTACTGAGGCAGTTGGTACACACACCTATTACTTGCTAACTAAATTATGTCAAAAGTGTCATCCATCTATAAAAAAAAGTTAATGTATTTGGGATTAGATAATTAAGCTTGCTTGCTCTGGTACAACTGCTTACCAAGGGGCTTTACAATTCCATTGAAGACAACCTTAGTTATGTCAGGGCACTTGTCTGAGGACCCCATGCATTTTGAGGTGCTGAGCTTTGCCATGCCCAGATTATCTGCTACAGTGGGTAACTGCTCTTGTTAAAGAGAAGAGAGTGGAACAGACTACAGAGTATGATAGAGCATCTTCCTACCTTGTAGTCATATATTCGGCTCTATGACCTGCCAAGAAAAAAAGAATAAACAAAATAAGTAAACCAGGTGGACTCAGTGGGTTGGAGTCGATCATCTGTGATCATCTGTTATCTCAGCATGGCCAGTTAATAAAGAGTTACAGATCTTGTGGTAGAGAAGATGTGAAGAGCCTAGGATAAGGAAATAATTCAAAGTCATTATTTTCACAACATCTAAGTCCAAAATATAACAAATCCTATAGGTTAGAGAATTTCACATTTCATTTGGCAGTTTGAGGCAGTTTTTTTTTTTTTTTTTAAACTAGAATAGTTGCTCGGCCATTAAGTTCAAACATAAAATATACACAAAGCATATCTAAAAGTTTCCTGCTAGCTATTTGCTGTTTCGATTATCAGAAAAGCAAATGGGGTGGCGTGAACTACTCAGATTCCCTTAGAAGACTAAGTTGATATTCTTTCTGTGGTATGACATCAGAGCACTGGGAGAGAACTGTGTTCCCTAATCTGAACTGACATAGACAATAACATACAAGTACATTAAATTATACTACAATATACCACCTTGTAAGCTAAGAGCCTTTCAGAGCTCTGCCATTGGAACCACCAGCTGCTTCTCATGCACACGCATGGCCTCCTTCTTGTAAATAACAGGACGGAACTGTTTTAGAATGCTCACAGTCTGGTTCATTTCACATTTGCGAGCATCCATGACTGCTGTCTGCTCTTCATGCATCCAGGGACAATGGGGTGAGGGGTGGGCAGGTGGAACCGTTCAGCTGGTTTGTTTACAAAATGAGGACCCTGTCCTGAAGGAGTCTGAAGCTACAGCTGGCAGAGAAAAGCCACATTGTAGCACAAACAGGTGAGCCCCTCCTATCACACGACACAGTGATTCAGACCCATAAAACAAGGTTGATTGGAGAACCTGCTGGTGCTAGTTGTCAGTGTACATAGCTAGAGCAGACTACAGTTGAGCCTCTAATCTCTGCTCTTGAATAAGAAGTAACACGAAGGCCGGAGAGATGGCTCAGCAGTTAAGAGCACTGACTGCTCTTCCAGAGGTCCTGAGTTCAAATCCCAGCAACCACATGGTAGTTCACAACCATCTGTAATGGGATCAGATGCCCTCTTTTGATGTTTCTGTAGAGAGCAACAATGTACTTGTATACATAAAATAAATCTTTGAAAAAAAAAGAAGTAACATGAGATACTTGAAATGTATTGATTAAACAGGGAAAAACAGAATTGTATCAGGTGACATCATTCTTCACACATATCTGAGCCACTGCAAGTGCTGGCAAGATCAGTTCCTAGCCAGAGCCTGAATGAGCTGAGTGTGGTATGTGGTACCTTATGGATATCCCAATGGAGATGTCTGTGGGAAGCTGGGCTAGACTGGCTTCTATCATAGGGAAGACAAGGCTCAAAGTCTCTATCACTTTGGTTGTGCTGAGGCCATAGGAGCTGGCCAAGACCATCCCAGAGGTGGGGTGTGGGGTGTGGGAATCAATGGGATGAGCAAAAGATTGATGGTACAGACACTGTCTGACTTGTTTGTTTTGTCTGCTTTATTATGACATCAGTGTGATATATAAGTCAGAACAGATCAGAAGCTATTTGAATAAATATCGCTAAGCATTAAGTAAGCAGTTCTGTCCAGTGTTAGCACTGTATACTAATTAACTGAGAAAGAGTGGCACTAAGTACCAACCTCAGGATGCAGGCTGGCCTAGAACTCCTGAACTTCCTGCTTCAGCCCCCTTGGGAGCAGTATTTGTATGGTACCACCATACCTGACCTAAGCCCTTTATATTATGTATGTTAACTCACAATTTTCATAACAGCTTTTTAAAAATTACTTATTTTACTTATATGAGTACACTGGAACTGTCTTCAGACCCACCAGAAGAGGGCATCAGATCGCATTATAGATGGTTGTGAGCCACCATGTAGTTGCTGGGAATTGAACTCAGGACCTCTGGAAGAGCAGTCAGTGCTCTTAACGGCTGAGCCATCTCTCCAACCCCTCACAACAGCTTTTATGAGGTGACTTCTATTATTATTACTTGTTTTCAAAAGAGACTGAGCACATAAGAACATGCATGACCCATCCCAGGTCGAGTTAGTATGGTGTGGGCCCGGCAGTAGGGCTGAGGTTTATTTTAGTGACAGATCTGAAATCCCAAGTATTGTACTACACTACCTTAAAAAATGTGGTGGTTGGGGTGGGGATGAAGCTCATCTGTAGAGCACTTGCTGAGTGGTCAAGAGGCTGATAGTTCAGTCCTCATCACCAACACACACACACACACACACACACACACACACACACACATACACACACACACACACGATAAAAATCACCTTGTTTATCTTGCTCTCAATTTAAGAAATAATTAGTTGGTATACCTGAGCAAAAGTAGCAAAATTTCCAGGTTATAAGGTGTTTTACTTTTACTAATCATCCATTTCTGTAGCATCAAACCATGTAAAAGTGAATAGGCCATGCTCCCCAACTTAAATGTGCATTAAGTTGCATATTCACATAGCTGTTTTTTAATTGTGTGCATGCATACATACACACACACACACACACACACACACACACATTGTAAGACTCTGTCGAGCCGTAGCTTACCAGGGACCCCCTGAGTGAACCACATGGAGCCAGAATTGATGCAAAAAGCAAGAGGAATTTATTGTTCTAGTGCACTGGGGTCGTCCCAGACCTGAAGGAGAGGTGGCGACCCCGCACAGCTTGTTCAGTGAATTTTTATAGTTTTCAGAGCTGCAGCCATTAGGCACCATGTGATTGGCAGAACAGTGTGACTTTAAACTGATTGGTCTTTAGGGAACGAGGTGGCAAGGACTTCCCTTGTCTGAAGGTGGGCAACAGGGCCTGTCCTGTGGAATGTGTTGGTTCCCACCCTGTTCTCTGAGGAATGTTAATTAGTCTCTCCCTTCTGGAAGGGCAAGTGTCCCATGACCTTCCCAAAGTTCCAGTGCTAACCTTTTCAACACAAAGCTATGTTTCTGGGTGGGGGAGGTGGCTTAGTTGGTAAAGCAACTGCCATGAAGCATGAGAGCTTGAGTTCATATCCCAACATCCATGTAAAACGTCCATCATGGCACACACTTGTGACCCCAGTACTTAGTGCGTTAGAGACAGGTTGCTCTCTGACAGACACTGGCCAGCCAGCCTAACAACTTGGTGAGCTATTTACTTCAATGAGAGACCCTGTCTCAAAAATATACTGCAGTGTGATCCAAGAATGATATTGTGTGCTGACCTCTGAGGCCTTCACAGGCATGTGGGCAGGTGTACATGGACACTTGCATGTACAGGTGCACATATGCAAGCATGCGTATTACATGCACATCCACACTCAAACCTAACTTTTATTTTCCCCTTTGAAAACTGTGGAGAGCTTTTGGGGCCACTTGGCAGGAATCTGACAAGGAAGCTCAGGCAGGAATCTGATTTGGGGCTAGAACAAACAATTAGGCTTCAGGCAAGAATATGACTTTGGTCTAGGACAGGGAAGTAGGCCCAGATATCTTGGTCATCCTGATAAGCCCTTAGAAACAGTGATCACAGAGTAATCCTGGGACTCTGTTTATTGCCTTGCTTGTTCCTCAGCCTAGAACTGACATTATT
Source organism: Mastomys coucha (assembly GCF_008632895.1). Classification (NCBI taxonomy): domain Eukaryota; kingdom Metazoa; phylum Chordata; class Mammalia; order Rodentia; family Muridae; genus Mastomys; species Mastomys coucha. Next base: position 48,964,934 of record NW_022196910.1, read on the forward strand.
ACTTGCATGCAATTAAAATGGTATAAAAGCAGATTGGGAAAAAGTAAACCTGCCTCAGCCTCAGAACTGGCTGGGGTCATGCTACAATGTCGTCTAATTGTCTTTTTTATTTTTAATCCTCACTCCTGCCCTGGAGAACCTGTTGACTGACTAAATTGATTTGGTCAGAAAACCCTTGTGAACAATCCTAGAAGAAAGGAATGGATCCCAGTGTATACTTTTATCTGCCTGATAGGCTAAAATAAAATACAAAATAATGAAAGATGCAATTAAAAACCAAAATTACACAGATAGTGTGAATATGCAAATTAATACATATTTAAGTTGGGGAGCACTGCCTAATCACTTTTACGTGGTTTGATGCTATAGAAATGGATGATTAGTAAACGTAAAACACCTTATAACCTGGAAATTTTGCTATTTTTCTCAGATATCCCAACTAATTATTTCTTAAATTGAGAACAAGAAGATAAACAAGATGATTTCTATCATTTTGCTTCCATTGATGGTTAATAGTATGAGATAAAAAATTAAAAAAACTATACAGGATCCATTTTGAATAATGAACTAGAACAACTGTTAGATTACAATCCCCAGTGTGTCTAAATTGATGAATGAGGTCTTATTTTTAAATCAGTTTCATCATTAATAGATCAATAACACACAAGCAAGGAAGACTCATCATCTAAAAGAAATGTGAATGACTCCAGTGCTCTGAAGATTAGGTTTCAATCACTTCCTCTAGAAGCTAATTTAATTATTAAAAAGTAAGGAACCCCTACCCCTACCCCATATAAGCCACTTGGAGAGGAAAAAAAAATCCAGGCTTAATTTTTTTCCCTTTGTAAAAACAAATCTTTGGATTATCTTTTCAGGCATGAGGGGTTGTTGCTGAGATAGAGATCAGCCTTTCTCAGCATCCCAGGCTCCCTGTCCATTCTCGTGCCTCTGCCTCCTAAGTGTCCTGACTGCAACCTGGAATAAGTGGCTTCTTTGGTTTCTCTTCCATTTGACTTCAGAATTGTGAAGTGAATTACTTTTGATATTTAAATGCATGTTATCTAAAATGAAGGCTCCGGACAACTTGAGGTAAGGAAAAAAAAAAACCCGCTAAAGAATAATATTTAAAATACATCTAGGTTGAGCTGGACAGAGATCCCTTTGTCTCCTAATGAGGACTGATGAAGAGCTGGTGGCAATACTGTCTAGCCCTTTTTCTTTCTGAACACCATAGACTACTGTGGTGCTTTTGTAAAAAGACATAATTATCCACAATCCGATTATCTTTTGAGAGAATATTTGTACTCCTACTCAAAGACAGACAATGGATTATTCCAAGATAACCTACTTGATTCCTTTGTCAAAGAAATGTCATGCCTAGGACAAGAAACAATGTAACAGAGAGTGTGGCATTCACATCACATTTTTCTGTGTAGCAAAATTGTACAGATATTTCCACCCTCTTACTTCCAAATACCTCACACAAAGAACTTGATAGGAACAAGAAGGCTCATTAAAAAAAAAAAAAAAAACCCTGGTGTCCCAGTTTTGTAACTATGTATCTCATTTACTGTGGCTGACTTAACTTTCATTCAAAAAGAAATATCCCTAAAGAGCCAGCAGCCTTGTTGGGATGAGAAAGAAGAGGGTGACTTTCAGAGCCCAAGAGGCATCTCTTTCTATTTCAGTACCTTCTAAAGCCTCAGGATTCTGAGTTTAGAGAAGGCCGCTTTAAGAGTCTGATCCAGTTGCTTGGCTGTGTTGTAAATCAAAGAACTGACGGGGCCCACTGGTAGCTTGCCAAGAATGGGCTGCAAGGCAGGCCAAACACATGTCTGTAGTTAGAGTTTCATCTGTGGACGATCAACTGCTAAATCCCTGGGCTAGGCTCCATTTGTTTTACTATGAAGGCAGCTTTTGCAGCATTAAGTCTGGGAGAATTTAGAGTTATTCCTATCCGAAATGTCAAGCCTGTCCCCAAACCACCACTTACCCCTGGACTGCTAACCTCATTTAACTAGATGGGACTTGGCCTCCTTCCTAAGAGATCATCGTTGGGCTGTTTTTCCGTGGGACAGGCACCATTAACTTGGTTAAGCCTTCTCTGTTGTTAGCCTACTAACACTGAACAGGGCTCGTGTGGAAAGCCAGCAGGCTTCCAAGGGGTGAACATTTTAAAAGTGGGGTGTGTCTCCCATGCTCAGCCTTTCTTGGAGGGTTAAACCCAGCAGCAGTGAGTGGCCAGCAGCTGATGGACTGTCAAGCTGCCAGAAGTTACTGCGCTAAGAGCAGCAGAGGACGGCACTCAGTCTATGCATGCTACTCTGACGGAAACCATCCAGGTCTCTTCCACAGACTTAACTGAATGTAACAAAGCTATGTCATGGGGACACTGGAGCTCACTGAAAGAAATTCCAAGACAAAGGAATCCTGGCTTGGTGCTGACAAGGTATGATGGCTTTACACAGTGTGGCTAAAGGACAGCCTTTGGCAAACGGTCTTGGTCTACAGGCCAAAATGTAGCCCGATCCAAGAATGACATGGAGAATAACATTAACCAGTGTGGCTTTTCTCTCTAGGAGACAGAAAAGAATGTATGCTGAATGACTACCATAAAAGCTTCAGAATGTGGCTCCAAGCCACATTAATGCTTGCCTGCTTACAGTGCCAAGAGTGAGCACACCCCATGGCACAGGGCCCTCAGTCTCACCATGTCCACAGTGGCTCTCAGTCTCAGAGGGAGGACTTTGCTGTCTGAAAGCATTTAAAACATTTCTCCACACTGAGGAGAAGTTATGCTCTGGGGGCAGCAAGGGACCTCGAAGGCATTGTTCCAAATATCAGGCACTTGCAAAAAATGGGGACGAAAAAAGGGAATTTATTATGAGAAAAAAAGGGGGTGGCTGGTAAGACATGGGTATTTAAGAAGACTGGTCAAAGATTTAAAAGGCTTAAAGATAAAGTTTAAACCTACAGAAGAGATCAAAGATCAGTACAAGAAATACCCTGATCATCTTCACTTAGATTACATAATTATCTGTCTATCAATTTGTCCTTTAGAAAATCCTGAGCCATGCCACCGGGAAGTAAGTTCTAGACATTGTGGTACTCCAGCAAGCTTTTCTTTTCTTTCTTTCTTTCTTTCTTTCTTTCTTTCTTTCTTTCTTTCTTTCTTTCTTTCTTTTTTTTTTTAATTTAAGAATATGGCTCAGCGGGTAAGAGCACTGACTGCTCTTCCAGACAGAGGTCCTGAGTTCGGATCCCAGCAACCACATGGTAGCTTACAACCACCCGTAATGAGATCTGACGCCCTCTTCTAGTGCATCTGAAGACAGCTACAGTGAACTACTCCGGAGAGAGCGGGCCAGAGTGAACAGGGCCAGAGCGAGTAGGGCTGTCCTGAGTTCAATTCCCAGCAGTCACATGATGGCTCACGGCCATCTGTACAGCTACAGAATACTCATACATATAAAATAAATAAATAAATCTAAAAAAAAAAAATAAGGATATTCTTCTTTATAACCACAGTATCATTGTCACACAGAGGAAAATCATCAATAATATTTAACCTATAGATTAGATCCATTTCCTATTAGGCTTAAAATGGCCTTCATAAGTTTTGTCTTTTGATTCAGATTTTAGTTAAAGTTGACACAATGCATTTTATTATTATTATTATTATTATTATTATTATTATTATTATTATTAACCTGGATGCTTCTTAACAGTTAAACCCTTCCTCCTTTTTCCTTAGGTACAATTGTCTTTCAACTTGGAGCCTGGGGAATCTGAGGTCATGAGTGGCAACTTTTAGCCTTGCAGCCATTCTCTAAGGATGAAAGGTTCTTAGGAGAAAACCATAAGGTAAAGTGATGGGTAAACTGCTTTATGGGCAAGAAAGGTACCAGAATGTTAGGTGGAAGAACTTAGGTATAAGATGGGAATCTGTTTTTTAAAAAAAAAAAAAAATTATTTTTATTTTATGTGCATGAGTGTGTTGCCCGCATGTATGTGAGTCTCTCTCTCTCTCTCTCTCTCTCTCTGTGTTTCCTAAAGAGGCCAGAAGAGGGTATCAGATTTGGAGGAACTGGAGAAAGCTACCTTGTGGGTGATGGGAACCCAACAAATATTTATCATGGCTGAGCCACCTCTCTGGCTCTGGGAATCTCTTTTGAATTCAGCCATTCACACACTTCAACATTGTCCTCCCATTCCCTATCCCATTCTGCAGTGTTCTCTTTCATTTCTTACAATGCCCAGCAGGATCTAGTGCGAACAGAAAACTGAAGGTTTAGACCTGAGACCCTTAAGTAAGCCAGGGCTTTGCCTATGTGTATTCATTTTTCCTTTTACATTTTTATGAGGGCAGAGAAGAGAAGCAATGACGTTTGTGTAGCCAACCCCCTGTTTGTAGTGCACCCTACTCCAGTCTCCTCCAGAGAGATGAGGAGACTAGAAGAATTCATTTGAGAATATAGTTCAGAACAACAGATGGATCTGGGAATGTTTTTGTATGTGTGTGTGTGTGTGTATGTATATATATATATGTGCGTGTGTATGTGTGTGTATATGTATGTATATATATGTAGGCATGCATGTGTATGTATATGTGTGTAATATAATATATAATATTACATATTATATCTGATCCTATCTCAACTACCAATAATACTCAACGAAAAAAGGAAGATTTCTCAGACAGGACAAACTGGTTTCTAGAATCCCAAAAGGCAACAGATGGGACATGTACCAACCCATTCAAATGGACAGGGTGAGGTTAGAGGACAAAGAAGCCCAAGGCAGAGGCAGCAGAGACTGGGGTCAGTACTTGTGGGTCCCTCTCCAAAGGAACATGCCCACCTGAGTCACTCCTCTTCCCTGACTTTACCTCGCAGATTAAAATGACTTCAGTGTGAACACAATTATCAGGGAACTCAGATCAGGTGAAATGCTCTTCATAGAACACCCATGATATGACACACAGGCCAAACCACTTCCCCATTTGCTCCCAGTACTTGACCTTCTCCAAGAGTCCTCTGCAGCAAGTCATGCTTAGCTTGAAGCTTTGTGATAAGATTACTGCCTTCCAGGAACTCTCGAAGTTTCTGCAAAAAGGCAAGGTAGAAACTTAAAACCTCGCAGGGCCAAGGAACTTCCCAGAGGGGACATTAAGCCCTGCTGTTTTATCTGTAGATCTAGAATCCTATAGGCAAGGTGTAGTCTGGCGGACTCAGCCTTCTCTGGAGAGCCTATTGGAAATGCAGGCTCAGGACTCCTCCTCCCCGGTCTTGTTAAAACAGGCTGCACTTTAGTAAACTCCCCTGTGGTGTGCACCCGTGTCAAAGCAGACAAAGCCTGGACTTGGGGGGAAAAGTGACTGCTGTGTAAGCATCCTTGAGGGCTGAGTTCAGGGTGCACCAGTAACCCTAGCACTAGGGTGGGGTTGGAAACAGGAAGATCCTGGGTGCTCACTGGTTCAGAGAGAAATCTGTCTCAAAAATAAGATGGAGGAGCAACCCATTAAGAGATCTTCACTGTGCTGTAGCTCCCCTCCCCAAAGCTGGTTTTAAAGAGGTCCTAAGTCCTAAACTCTACCCAAACTGGCTGAATCGGAAACTGTGAGGGTGCTCAGGTTGCTGTATTTTAAAAGCATGGGCTCCAGAAAGACTCTGGCATCATTAACTATATGGAAATGCCCAGGAAGCGTGGTCCCAGGCTCTGTTAAGAAAGGCTGGGGAGCGGGGAGTGGGCGCACCATGAAGTAGAACTGCTCAGTTTCTTGCTGGTTAGCTCGTCTCTTGGCGATGCTAGGTTTACTCAGGTAGGTTTCAGACACAGTGGACTTCACAGACTCTGTGGATCGGCTGTGCTGGAAGCACTCAGACACATCATAGTCCTCAATGGTGACCATATCTTGGATCGTCTGGAGGGTGGCTTCTGTCGTTTTCTTGACCTGGGGACAGAAATACATTTCACTTATTAACATATTGCTCTGTGAACCCTACACTACTCCACTAGAGTTGGTCTTTCAGGGAGAGATTACTTTTGAGCATGGTAGTAAGATGCCTAATCTTTTAAGTTCAGACTCCATTTTAGAGAACCTGACCTTAGTTTGAATTCAGGTAAACTAACAGGCTGGTACCTAACATTAGTTTCCAAGTCACCCCCCAACAAAACTCAAGCCTAGTTCCAGTCTCTAGGCTAATCCCCAATAAGACCGGTTCCCAGGTTACAACCTCAGCAAGACCTGTGTTTTCATAACAAACCTGCACCCCCAGGTTCAAGCCCATCCCCTGCCTAAGGACCACCATTGCAGAGAACAGAAGTTAAGTTTATGATATGACTCCCAGCACCAGCCAATTATAGTAAAGGCCACAGCAGCTTTTCAATGAGATGTTTGCGCACATTCTTTCTGCTTGCTGCTTATTATAAAGCCTTGCCCCAATAGACACTCGGGGCTCCCCACCACCAAAACAGTCCTTCATGACAGTGGTGCATGGCGGGAGGGGGGGCGGGTGAGCTAGCTGGAATAAAGACCCTGCTGTGAGTTGCATCAGATTGGCTCCTGTGTGTGTTTTTGGGGATCACTAACTTTTCCCTGTCATAACAGTAGGTAGGAGGAGAGAGCCAGGCCAACTGGACCTCAGATCACCCATCTGTGCTATATATCTCACTGGAGACTGTCAATTTCACTTTTACTTACTCTTACCTTTTAAATTAAGATAAAACTACAAACAGAAACACACACACACACACACACACACACACACATACACACCTACACACACACTGAGACCATAAGTGTTGGAGATTGGTTTTTATTTATTTATTTATTTATTTATTTATTTATTTATTTATTTTTTATGAAAGAGTCTCCTGTCTACAGGAGTGTGTCTAGGAACTGCGAACAGCAAGCTGCAAACACAATTTTATTCTTTATAGAAACAAAGTCATTCCCTAGCACCCTCCCTAGTCTTTATCCTTAGCAAAATAAATAGCTGTTCCTTCCAGAGTGGTGACAGCAGTCCTGGGGGGTCCAGCAGAGATGAAGAACTTGCTGGAAGGCCTTGGGCCTGGCTCTCAGAGTCAGCTGTCATCCTCCTCAGACTCTCCCTCAGACTCAGGTGCGCTCTCAGGAAGGTTGTCATCCATCTGTTGGAATCTTCCCGACTGGGCCTCCCACATGTCACTTTGGATGGTCACTTTGAATCCAGCCATCTCATACCCAAACAGCTTCAGGACATGGGCCTGCTCTGGGGTCAGTACGTCACCCTCTTTGCACACTTCATAGTCAGACAGCAGGGTCACCACACCTTTCTTGAGGGCAGTGGGCAGCCCTAGCTGCCTCAGCTGTGGCTCCATGGAATGAGGGAACTGCTTCAGGGGCCCTGGATCCAGGCTCACAGTTAAAAGTTGCTTTGTTCCCTGCTTGAGCAAAATCCATTTCTGTATACTCTGTGAATCACTCATTCACCTCCTCCTTCGTGCGGTTGGTAAAAAGGAGCCCAACTTCACCTCTCAACTTCTTGCTGACCTGATGTAGGTTGTCTTTGTATTTGTCAGATGGGCTTCGACCCAAGGCTGCCATCATGACCTTGTTTTTGCCTAAGAACATCTGGCTGTGCTTCCAGGCATTCCAGATGTCCTTCAGCTTGCTGTTGCTCATGTTGGCCATAGAGAAGATGAAGAGGGCCTAGAGATTGGTTCTAATGCTTTGATTCAATCTGGAATCTGCATGTCCAAATGCTAAAGGTTCTTGTCTGGAATTGGTTTTTGACGATCAATAAAGGTGCAGTGGCCAATGGCTACGCAAAGGGAGACAAGGTGAGATCCGTAGAGTATGCTGCAGGGGGAGGAGAGAGGAATCACCATGACTGGGGTGGGGGTAAGGATATGGAGGGACATAGGAGCTGCAGGAGATAAAGCCAATGAGCCATGTAGGAATTCAGTAAGTGGCCACTGACCACTTCTCCAGTTGGGCCTGGAGTAGCAGGGGAAGGTTTAGGAGTGTCCAGTCCTGAACCAGCCATGGCATTTAAAAATAAGCTAATGTGTGTGTGTGTGTGTGTGTGTGTGTGTGTGTGTGTGTGTGTCTTTCATTTGAAGATCCAAAGATAGCTCCTAGGTGGGTGGCTGGAAGCCGTGACCAGCCGGGAGCACAAAATGGTATAGCCCAAACTCAATGCTACATGTAAGTATACAGCCCAATGAATAATCTCAACATGAACAAGCCTAGGTAAACACTTCTCTGACCAAAAGTGTATGTTATCAATAACTCATCATCCTTCCAATAATCCCCATGCTTTTCTTTTTTTATTTTTATTTTTTTTTGAGACAGGGTTTCTCTGTGTAGCCCTGGCTGTCTCGGAACTCACTCTGTAGACCAGGCTGGCCTCCAACTCAGAAATCCACCTGCCTCTGCCTCCCAAGTGCTGGGATTAAAGGCGTGTGCCACCACCGCCCAGCACCCCCACGCTTTTCTTCCTCCTGGTATACCCACTAACCCCCCCTCTTCTTTTTCCTTATTAGGTACCAAAGCTAGGAACTTATATATATGCTAAGAGCAAGCATTCCAGTATGAAGCTACACCTCCCCCTCTCCTCACCACCCCGCTCTCTAATGTGTTAACAGTATTTTATAGAAACAGTACAGAATATATCTTAAATCTGATCCCTTTTGCTCAGCATCAGGAAGATTCATTTCTTGTGAATATCGGTATTTCATTACTTGATATTTATTGCAAAGACAAATCATGATTCACCCTGTGATTGATAGATGGTTATTTTTTAGTTTTGTCCTTTGTGAGTTTTATGAATACATTGGGGGCACGCATACACACTTGCTGTATATGGAAAATGCCAAATTGTTCTCCAAAACCATGCTATTTATATTCCCATCAGTATGGCAAAGAATTCCTGTTACTCCACACTCTTGCTGGCGGTTGGCGCTGTCCCTCCTTTCAATTTAAGCCACCGTGCTGGTGTGCAGTGGTCTCACATGATTTCCGTAGGTTTCCTCCCACTGTATGAGCTTGAGCATGTTGTATGTCAAAGGCAGCCTGGATCCCTCCTTTGCGAATACGTTGTTGAAACCTGTCAGTCAGTGTTCTACTGGCTATGACTGCTGTGATTCATGTTAGCGATTATTTCCTGCTCTTGGCTTCAGCTTTTCACTGCTTCATAGCCAGCTAGGTGAATGTGGTTTCTGCTTTTATTTTTATATTTTTGTGTGTGTGTGTGTGCGCGCGCGCGTGAGTGTACACACATGCCACAGCATCCAACTGGAGGTCAGAGGACCACTTTGTGCAGTTAATTTCTCCTTCCATTTTTATATCTTAGGTCGCCAGGCTTCTGTGGCAAGCATTTTTATTATATGTTCAATATTCTTTGTGGTTTGTCCATGTAGTTATTAGATTCTTTAGTCTCCATTCTTTCTATTTTAAAAGTTACCACTGGGATTTCTTTTTTAGTTGAGTCTATTTCATCCACCTGAAAATCTTTAATCTGCTCTTATGAAAAATACTTTCCTGCATTTTCTTGTGGCTTCCATATTCCTGCTGAGTAAAAATTTTACTATTAATCTGTCATTGCTTTGGTTGAAATATTTTATTTTTCTCCATTTTCCTTTAAAGCTTTCTATTCATCCTTTGGTTCTATAGTTTCACAATATGTCTAGGCACTGATACATACATGCATGCATGCATACATACATGTTTCATGTATGTGCCTGTGAATGCACGTGTGTTACAGTGAGAGTGTGGAGCTCAGAAGAGACCCGAGAGTATGTTCTCTCTCCTCCATGCAGGTCCCAGGGACCAGGCTGCCAAGGGTTTAGTAGCGCATAAGCAAAGGTTGTCCACATAGACTGCCTGTGGCTTGCTTTTGAACTTGAGAGATTTGTTCAAGTTCTAGCTTTTCTCCTTACCTCTTAAGCTACTGCCTCTGTTTCTGAAATTTTCTTTCCAAGACCCTCATTACAACAGCACACTCCACTGTGTTCCCTGTCTCTTAACCCCTCTCTTCTCTTCTGAATTTTCTATTCTTTTGCTTCTACTTTGTTGATTTTTCTCCCCCTACCTCCACTGCCATTTATCTCTTTGGCCACATGCCCCTCAACCATGTCTAATCTACAAACCACCCAGCACCTTGGGTGGAGTCATTTTTCTCTCATTCTCAGTTCTAAACTGCTTTGTGGTTATTTCCCAATCTTTTCTACCACACTGCTCATTTTCTTTGCTGAAATCTAAGCTTGCTTTTCATCTTCTTGAATTAAGTAAGCAGTTCTTTTGCTGCATGTTTCTGATAACCCCATTACTTGCAGCTTCTGTGGGACCTTTCCTGGTATTTATTATTTCTTCTAGTTATCACTAATAGCTTTTTCAAATCACCTTAGGGAGCTAATTATCCTTCTTACACATGTGAAAATTTCTAATGTTTTAATGTTCCTTACATCTGTCTGCCTGCCTCTATCTGTCTGTCTGTCTGTCTATCTGTCTGTCTATCTATCTATCTATCTATCTATCTATCTATCTATCTATCTATATGTGTATCTATGTATGTATGTGTGTATCTATCTATCCATCCATATATACACATGCTGTGTATATATGTGGGAATACCCATGACACAGTGTGTGTGTGGATGCCAGAGGATAACCTTTGGGCATCAGTCCTTTCTCTCCACTATATGTGTCCCAGAGATTAAACTTGGGTCTTTAGTCTTGGTAGCAAATATCCCTACTAGCTGAGCCATCTTTTGACCCTTGTTAGACATCTGTGTAGAGTTAACTGAGGTCTAAAGCAATCTTAGCAACCTCCCAGAATAACATTGTTTTCCCAAGCTTTCAGGGCCAGTGGCTTAGGATTACTGGACTTTTATTGCTGCTCAGAGTCCTGGATACCCTTCCTTCAGGGAGGTGATGGCTCTTGTGGCATAGGCTTCACACTTAGCCACATACTTTGTCCTGGACAATGAAAGAAGAAGGCATGAACCAACTAAGTGACCCGCACCATCCTTGTAAGAAGTGGAAATCTTTTTAGTTACTTAAAACAACATTAAATTAACTAGTTTAGTTAAAATTTAAACAGGGCCACTGAGGATCAGCAGGTGGATGTGCCTGCCATCATGCCTGGAACCTATGTGGCTGAGGAGATAATCAGCTAGTCTCAGTTGTCCTCTGGCCTCCACATGTGTGTCATGGCACATGTGTCTGCACACATTCTCCTGTGAACACACACACACACACACACAGAGTGGGAAAAAAAGGATCATATTATGTGGCTAAGGAATAAAAGTAGTCAATACTAGTCTGGATGCTGCAAACAAGCATGCCGTGGGATCAGTTAAAGTGATGCAGGGACTGTAATAGATTTCACTGGTTCCTGTAGTATGTACAATGTGCAGAATGGGTATTTCTATGAAAAAGCATTGAACATTGGTTTAAAGATCCCATTACCGCTGGGCAGTGGTGGCACACGCCTTTAATCCCAGCACTTGGGAGGCAGAGGCAGGTAGATTTCTGAGTTCGAGGCCAGCCTGGTCTACAGAGTGAGTTCCAGGACAGCCAGGGATATACAGAAAAACTCTGTCTCAAAAAACAAAACAAACAAACAACAAAAAAACCCAAAAAAACCCCACCACCACCAACAAAAAACAAAACAAAAAAATCTCATTACCACAGGCAACAGCTTCAAAGGTCATGACTTTATACTTATACCCTTGGCTAGAAGGCTCACTATCTCATGTCAGCCCAATGTGTGCTTGTGACTTATGGAAATGTTTCTAAAGAAGGCATGTACTTTGAACAGACACTCTGATAGTGACATATGCAATGGTTATACCTGTGAGGAACTTCCACAGGACTGGAAGTACGACAAAGAAATCATATTTCTAAATTAAAACATACTCTTCATGATTTAAGATATGCATAATTGAAGCAACAATTACTGAAGGATGATATATTTTTACAGTTCCCTGAGTTTTTTACTCACATTAGGAAATGGAAAGTCTGTTACTTACACTGAAATAATATTAAATGAACAGAACGCGCCCCCCCATTCATTGAAACACTCGATATTGTACCAATATGTATGACTATCTGCATTGTTCTCTAGGGAGTCAGGGAAGGCACCGTAAAAGGCAGAATTCTGAGCTATGTTGGGGGTCAGTGAGTAAGCACTGGAATAAAGGAACATAAGGCAGAAAAGAGAAGAGAACAAGCCTCTTGGGGGTCACAACAAGCAGCTTTACACGAACAGGAAGAGAATACAGCTTACAGAACAACATGCTAATCAGACCCCCAGCATAGCACACCCAATGGAGGGGCCACAGGGAGCCGCCGAATGTCCTAAGAACAGGAGTGACAGCTCAGACTCCTGCTTTTAAAAGGTCTTACGGCTGATATACAATAAAAGGAAAAGTCAGAGAGGAAGAAAATGAGTTGGGAGCCCTGAGCTTAGTGGAGAGGTCATGATTATCGATTAAGGAAGAAACACTGGAAAGAACTAGCTAGGACACATGTGAAAATGGTCAAGCACAGAGGTGGAGGCTTTGTTTCCTTAGGAAAACAAACTTTCTACTTTCTTAAGTAGAAAAAAAAAAAGAATTATCAGGAATAGTAACAAAAGGCCAAGCACAATGTTAAAAACTACACAGAAATGTTAGGACATCAGTGGAAGGTGGAAGAGAGCTTATATAAAGAACTCTGATACGTTTCTGCTTGAAATAGAAGGACAATTACAGTAAGGAGACAACAAAGAGCAAGTCCCAAATGCTAACTATGGAAAAGAAGAAGGCAGGAACCGCCCCCCCCCCACCCTCCCAAGGAGCCTTGACTAAATAAGCAACCATCACCATGGATGAAAATTAAAATCCATGCCTGTATCCATGATAAAACCCATGAAAGAAGGCTAGAGAGATGGCTCAGCAGTTAAGAGCACTGACTACTCTTCCAGAGGTCCTGAGTTCAATTCCCAGCAACCACATGGTAGTCCACAATCATCAGTAATGAGATCTGATGCCCTCCTTCTGGTGTGTCTGAAGACAGCGACAGTGTACTCATATACATAAAATAAATCTTAAAAATCCATGACCGATCTACGGGTTGTAATTCGTTAACTAGAGTGTGCTCACTGATACTTATAAAACAACATTTCACGTGAACCATGTGACCAAGGGTGCTATCACCAGAGGTATCAGAGTTATCAGAAGCAAAACCAGATCGTGTGCACGAAGAACCAAACAGGCTGTTTCCTGTCTGCATTGCCATTCCCTTCACAGAGACAATCCGTGGTATCACGCTTAACTCTAGAGTTGCCAGGAAGGATAAGAGAACGACAGAAGCCACCAGCACTCCGACTGGGACTCCGTCTCATCCTGTGGGAGGCTCTCTGAGAAGAGTAACACCAGCTTCTGGCACAGCCGCGATAACGAGGCACAGAGGGTATTCACCGAGATAAATATACCACAGCTAACAGAGCTCGTACTGACTTCTCATTGGCTGCGGGAAAACATGGGTGGGCTTGGCAGAGGTAAATGCCAAAGAGTTGTCAAGGAACATGGGAGAAACACAAGCCTGTTTTTATCCTCAAGCCCGTGGATCAAAATGAGTGATGGGTGATAGGTAACTTCTATGAGATTAGAAAACATCCTTTTTGTTTTTGGTTTTTCAAGACAGAGTTTCTCTGTATAGCCCTGGCTGTCCTAGAACTCAATCTGTAGACCAGGATGGCCTTGAACTCAGAGATCCGCATGCCTCTGCCTCCCAAGTGCTGGAATTAAAGGGGTGCGCCACCACCACCTGGCTAGAAAACATCCTTATCATTGTTAATTATTATTATTGGTGTTTGTGCATGCTGTTGTGGTGCGTGTGTCCATATGTGAATACGTGTGGGCAAGAGGACACTGGCTGTTTTCCTGTATTGCTCTCTTCCTGCCTGCCTTGGAGTAGGGGCTCTGGAAGCTGCACTGGAATCTCACTCTTTTGGCTAGGCTGGCCAGACAGCGAACTCCTAGGCTTTACTGGCCCAGTGCTGGCATTATAGGCATGCAGTACTGTGCTCTGCTTTCATAATGTGGGTGCTGGAGACTGCAACTCAGTCTTCATCCTTGCACTGAGAGCACTCACCCCTACCAGTGTCAGTGTTGGTGTGTCTGAAGAGAGTTTATGCAAGCTGGCTCTTGGTTGTCTGGTCCTCAGGACAGTCTTTGAATAAAGTCCAAAAGTCACTCTGCTGGAATTCATGCTCAAGCATACTGTATCAGCTTGCTTGGCAAACTGTCATCCCATGATAACCAACAGAAAGCCATCACCTCCCTGTGCTGGAGGCTGGATGCTCAAGGTCCAATGTGGGTCCCTCTTCTTAAGGCTTTCGAGGGAAGCAGCTGTCCCAGGCCATTCTTGGTAGCTTACAAAAAGCCACCTTCTCTTTGTGTCTCTGGGTTCCAATTCTACCTTTTTATAGGGACATCAGTCATAGTAGATTAGGTCACCCCAAGGACCTCCCTTTAATTTGTCCACCTCTTTAAAAAGCTTTTCTTTAAATAAGGCCATATTCTGAGCCACTGAATATGAATGTTTAGCACTTTAATATATGAATGGGAGGGTGCATAGCCCATGCTGGGACACACCCTCTACCATGGATACCTTGATGCCTTGAACCATGCTTTGGATGAAGACCTACACCCCGCCTCCCCCCAGGATTGACTCATCTCTTTGTGAGGATGACTTCCCCCTCCACGTACTTTACTGATTGCATCTGTATTTCTATTATATCACCGTATCATTTCAGATGGATTCACGACCAGGAGAAAGGGACCATGCACGCATGCACACACACATACAGATTGGGTTTGTGCCCAGGCTATGGAAATATGTCAGTGCAGGCCACAGACGGCAGGAGCAGAGACAACATCTTACCTTGGCCTTCCCTCTCTCCTCATCCCTTACCAGTGGTGCAGACACCAGTGATCCTGTCAGGGTATCATGGAGCTGAAAATCAACCCACCTTTGATGCCCTATGTGGTTTTTATTGAATGTTGTTGCTATAGCATCATTGCAGAGTCATGCTAATCCTCTGCTAGCACATGAGGTTGTATACTCAAACACTGAGATCACTTGAGGATGATGATGATGGTGTTGATGATGATGATGAATAGTTACAAAATTTATTCTCAGCAAGCAACAGCAAGACTAGCAACAGCATCATTGCCCATGGGGCTCCTTAGAACACAGTCTCTGCCTTCAGTCAACTCTCAGAAAAACCTGTTTTCCTGAAGTCTACCCACCCACCTGGACTCTGATTTAATAGCCTCGAGGATGGACCCAACTCTCAAGAGGAAGATCTCAGGGTCATTGTTCACATACATCTGGAATGGAATTTAGAGGTTTCCAGTTCTATCTATTATGTGCCAACATGAAGCCAGGAATGATTTCTTCATCTTCAGGTCACCTGTGAGTTGGGCAGGGGACCATAGGGTACCCATGAGAGCAAGACTGTTGGGTGAAGTTGAAGTTGAATCCTTCTTGGGGACACCAAAGGATTCTTAGCACAAGGCAGCGGCTCCATGGTTGCTCTGCCCTGCTGTTCTGTCAGGGACTGCATGCCTGTGTGCCTTTTCTCAAGGCTCTCCTCACGCCTCTGGAGACGTTCTTGTGGATTAAAGTCCTCCCTTCTGAGAGTTAAAGCTTATTTGAAACAAACACAATGTATGTGTGTGCTTGCAATAGAAGACAGTAGACTGTTCTCAGCTTTGTCTTGGTGACACATCATTGAAGCTGCCATTTACATAGGCTGTCACTATCATCTCACCATGGGAAGCTGTAGGCCAGCTGGAAATGCTTACAGTGACAAAAGCCATGAAGAGGACACAGAAGGTCCAAGACAACAATTGGAACTGAGTTATATGCCCACGTCTTACACCAAGTAAGAACCTGAAGAGGAGGGTTTGCACATGGATTTATACAATTTGGGGTTCTGGTGCAGTCATTGATACCATGAAGAAACAAAACTTTTCTGGTGTGTGTGTGTGTGTGTGTGTGTGTGTGTGTGTGTGTGTATTTACTGAGAAGGAAGGATTTATAACTGAAATACCTCCCATTTCCCTTAATTATATATGTCATGAGTGTTGTTTCAGTTGGTCTAAAAATCTTGCTCATTATTGTTGAACATATCTTGAAATAAGGAAAATATTTTTATAAGTTCATGAAATTCTCCTTAGCAAGCCACTGGTGGAAGACTTTAAGTGGTGCCATGGAGTTTTATATGGGGCCACTCATTCAGTAAGCCCCACTGAGGACTGACCGCGGTGCCACAGCCTGCCTTCCTTATTCCCCGAAGGTTGGCGAAGCCACTCAGTAACTTGAGACAGTGTAGTGGCTTTCTCTATTAGGATGATTTACTGGTATGATAGCACAAATGTGAAGACTTCATTTTCCAGACCAAATATTGGAACACACAGTTTGAAAATGACAAGCAGAGTACTCAAAAACCAGCACCATCCTAAAGAATATGAAGGCCATGGTCACTCTACTGCATATACGTTCATTCCCTGCTCTTTAAAAATGTGTGTGAGTGAGTGTGTGAATGTGTGTGTGAGCGAGTGTGAGTATGTGTATATAAGTGTGTGAGTGTATGTGAGGTGTGTGAGTGTATGAGTGCATGTGTGAATGACTGTGTGTGAGAGTGTGTGTGTACGTGTGTATGAGTATGTATGTGTGTAAGTGTGCTTATGTCTATGAATGAAGATGTTCATGTACCACATCACATGTATGGAGGTCAGATAACCATCTCAGCTATCAGTTTGTATTTTCTGCTTTGTTTGAGATGTCTTATTCCGTACTACATATACCAGGTTAGTTGGCCCATGAGTTTCCAGAGATTCTCCTGTCTCCACATTCCATCTTTGAGCACTGTGCTACTGAGTCTAGCTTTTTGTGGGTTCTAGGGATCTGAACCCAGGTCTTCACATCTGTGTAGCAGATGCTTTACCCATGCGGACCTTTCCTCTTCAGCTGTGTATGGTAGAAGGGGTGCTAAGTAAGCAGTGTGGACTGTGCATGGTAAAAGGGGTGCTAAGTAACCAATGGGGACTGTATCCCACAGGAGGGATTATGCCAGAGGCTAGCTTTAGAAATGAGCAGCAATAGGAGTGACCCTAGCCAGGGCATTTTTACAAACATCTTGCTCTCCTCTCATCAGAGCAGAGACAGTAAAAACTTAACCCTGAGAATGAGGGAAATGAACCTCAGGGAGAACTCGGAGGCAGAGCCCGGGGACACATGGAAGCCACTCACGTCACTGTCCTGTAGTGATGTGCCCCTACTATGACCAGGTCTTCAAGCTTTTAAGAGCAGGATATTGATAATTTTGTGCAAAAATTCTGGTTTTTATTTTATTTATCTTTTTACTGTTGTATCTCAAATGGTCTTGCATTCACAGTAAACTTCCTGCCTTCCGAGGGCTGGGTCACATCACCACCATGCTTGTCACAACTTTCATTTTTTAAAAGGAGAGCAACTGAGTTTTTAAAGTGAAGCAGTACACAGCAAAAATAATTTATCCACAGGCCAAGAGGCAGCAGCCAGACAGGTAACACAGGGCTGGCAAACTCTTGGAAACTGGGGGTCAAATGAGATGGGAAAGCAGAGATGACATGTCTCACCTCTCTTCAGTTCTCTTGGTGCCAGACTTTCTGAATTTTTTATTTTCTTTTTAACAAGTCAAAACTTTGAAGCCAAACGAAGCAAGTCTGTAGCCTGCCAACTTTGACCTTGTATATAACACATTGTTTTCCTGGAGCATAGAGAGCATTTTCCAAGTAAAAGGCAAGAGGATATGAAAAAAAGAACAAAGCAAACTCTCTGCAAGTCAGTCCACCAGGAGCCAGCACTTTGCAGTGGGTGAATGCAGTCGATGGCACCTAGCCGCAACTGTAGCTCTAAGCCGTGACTTCAATGGAGTAATGAGTCCTTTGGAAAGCCAGCTCATTTGTGGGCTGACTTTGTTCTAGTGGTTCTCAGCCTTCTAAGGCTGTGACCCTTTAATATACAGTTCTGGGTGCTGTGGTGACCCCCAACTATAAAATTATATTTATGGCTATTTCATAACTGTAATTTTTCTGCTTTTATGAATTATAATGTGAATGTCTCTGATTTCCAATGGTTTTAGGTGACCCCTGTGAAAGAGTACTTTGACCCCCAAAGGGCTTACAACCTACAGGTTGAGAACCACTGTTTTACACAGAAACAACTCATGTTACATGTTGAGTAGAGACTGGTTTGGTTCCCCTAGAAAGAATGGGAGCAAATAAAACAAAAACAAAACCAAAACACTTAACACTGGGCTTCCTCAGATTACAACGGGGTGGAAACAGGTCATTCTGTAGTTCCTTTTTGTTTTGTGTGTGTGTGTGTGTGTGTGTGTGTGCGCGCACGCGCGTGTGCGTGAGTGTGTGTATATGTGTGTGTGTGACTGTGTGTGTACCTGTGTGTATGTATGTGTCTGAGTATGTATGTGAGTATGTGTGTGTATACAAGTGTATGAGTATGTGTGTCAAATATGTGTGTGAGTACATATGTACATGTGTGTGCCTATGGAACCCACAAGAGGCCACTAGATTCCCTTGAGTCCCAGAAAATGAAAAGCTGCCCAGCATGGGTTTTAAGGCCTGAACTGGGATTCTTTGGAAAAGCAATGAGTGCTGCTGGCTCTCTCTAGGCCCACATCTGGCTTTCTTTACTTGTGGGATAAAACACTCCAGTGTAATGAAAACATAGTAGGGCAGTTGAGTCAATTTCCAAAATCTGTTCTATTATTTATTTCTCAAATCTTAAGTATTTATTTACTTTTGTGAGTGTACATGCAGTTGTGTGTGCAGGTGCCCTTGGAGATGCCCGGAAAAGGTATTGGACTCTGGAGTGGGCATGACTGGCATTGTGAGCCCCTGATGTGGGTGCTGGGGTCTGAACCCTGATTCTTCATCATCACAGTGCCATAAGCATTCTGTAAGCACTCAGCCAACTGTCCAGTCCCCCCACTCTTTTCTCTTCTCTTCTCTTCTTTCTTTCTCTTTTCTTTTCCTTTCCTTTCTTTCTTTTTCTTTCTTTCTTCTTTCTTTTTTTTTGGTTTTTTGAGACAGGGTTTCTCTGTATAGCCCTGGCTGTCCTAGAACTCACTCTGTAGGTCAGGCTGGCCTTGAACTCAGAAATCTGCCTGCCTCTGCCTCCCAAGTGCTGGGATTAAGTGCTGGGATTAAAGTCATGCACTACCACTGCCCGGCTTCTTTATTTTTCTAAATGCAGGGGCTAATGCATTCCAGACTGGCCCGGAACTCGATAACTTGATATGTATTCCCAGGATGGCTTTGAACTTCTGATCCTCTGGCCTCTAGCCTGAGCGCTGGGATTACAAGCTAAGTTACCACACAGTCATGTGTGTGGCACTGGGGATCGATGTGAAGCAAAGCAACTGCCACTGAGTCACACCCCCAGCTCCAGTGCCTGCTTTGTTGGTCTGAGTTTGTTCTTTAGATTCCACACCCACCACTCTGGAAGCTATCTGTCTCTACATTGCTTCTTTCAAGGCTGTCAATCACAGGACAGCATCCAGCCTGGCCAGTTAGAGAATTCCATTTCCAGAATACCTGAGCCCAGACAATGAAGAGATAATCTTCTGTTGTTGGGTAAGAATGCTGGCAAGGGATGGGATGGCATGCAGTAAGATCATGCAGTTATGGATCTATATCTGAAACTCTACCTACACCCATGTGCCACAGACTAAACAATGCAGAGGCAGTTGCAAACACTGACCAGTTCTGAGTCCCTGTAAATTACATTTGAGAGTTGTGACTATGAGAAAAGTCTGTGCTTCCTGATTTTATATTAGGGGAGCACAAGTCTGAGACAGTTGATGGCGAAAACAAGCATTGGAATTGAATGATTGTTTTCCATCCTTAATATATAGATGTATATTTATAATTCATATTTTATAGTTCATCCTTTTAAATGTCAGCACATAATCATGTTTCTTCCCCAATTCAAGCACTATTTCAAAGGTGATATTTTTTGCACCAATCTTATAACCAATGCCACATTCAGTACCAAAAGTTTAGACACTATAGACGGGCAAGTGGGGGTGGGGTGGGATTTCTAATTTTAGAAGGAAATTGGATCAAACTAATTTTCAGGCAAATGTTGTATCCTACATATGCCTATGTTTCTGGACAAATGAACTAAATAACCCAGGGAGCTGTTATTAATGTGAACTGTAGTTTAAGAAGATAAACTATGTTTTCATGTACATGCAGTCAATTCTGGTAAAGTACTCATTTAGAGAGGCATGCAGAAGCCAAATGTTTATTCTCTATGAAAAGTCTTGTAGGAATCTTGATTCAAGGGAAGGGTATGGTGAGGAGATTGTCTTCAGAATGATGATGGTATTGAGGTCATGTGAGAATGACTTCCAGCTTAGGTGTGAGTTCAGATCCCTGCCCATGAGCACGTTCCCCTCCTCCCAGGGACCACGCTCCCCTCCTCCCCTAGAGTATGCTCCTCTCCTCCCCTAGAGTATGCTCCCCTCCTCCCCTAGAGTATGCTCCCCTCCTCCCAGGGACCATGCTCCCCTCCTCCCAGGAACCACACTCACCTCCTCGCTCTCAATCTTGAGTGTGGCCAGTCGGGACTGCAGCTGTTGGTTCCTCAGCATGAGCTCTGCCTGGACGGGCTGCTGGGCGCTGACCTGACACACCTGATGCAGGAGACAGTGCAGTTATGACAGGCACCACAGACCAGCCTCAGATGCACGAGTCTTATTAACTGGTTTTGGTTGTGAATATGTGTCTATGTTTGCACATGTCTTCCTGGTTGTGTGCACACAGGGTTCGATAGTCAACTTGAGGTATCTATTGCTTTCAGACTGTTTTGAGATGATCTCTCACTGAACCCAGAGCTTATCATCTCTGATAGACTGGCTGGCTGGCTGGCTTGTTGGCAAGCCCCTGGGAACTGCAGGTCTTTGTCCACCCACCCTGTTCCCACCCTTAGTCATGGGGTTACAGGTCTGCCAGGCCTGGCTTTTTACATCGGTTCTGGGGATCATTGCCCACCAAGCCCTCCGGTCTCATACTTACTTAAGCCCGACATGACATACAGGAGTCATGTCAACTCTCTTGATCCCCACTGTTCCAGTTACAAATAAGTATACTTTTTAGTTAGTTTTTTGAGATAGGATCTTATGTAGCCCAGGCTGACTTTAAACTCAAACACTTCCCATTTCTGTTTCCTGAGTGCTGGGGCAGACATATGTCACCATGCTTGGCTATGCCTTTACTTTTAACAACCATCCTGAAGCTTGACCTTTAAACAGACTTGGACGACAGCAGCAAGCTCAGAATGCAGCTATGGCCTGGCGCTCTTGGCGAAGGCAGCGGCTGCGGGAAGCTCTGTTCTGAGGTCTGCAGGGCCTGAGACTGAGAGCTGATGCTGACACCTTACTTTCGGAATCCTGATAACCACCAGGCAGAGGGCAGAGGGCAAGGGGCAAAGGATGATCCAGGTGGATTGTACAGGCATAAAGAAAGGGGTCGCAGGGCTCTGTAGCCAGGCAGTTGTGCCTCAGTCTCAGTTCTGCCTCCTATCCAAGCTGTACGACTTTCTAGTCATGGGGCGGCTGCAGGAATGAATTGAGACCATGTATAAGATGCAGAGCAGTCAGCTGGGCAGTGATGGCACATGCCTTTAATCTCAGCACTGGGAGGCAGAGGCAGGCAGATTTCTGAGTTCAAGGCCAGCCTGGTCTACAGTGTGAGTTCCAGGACAGCCAGGGCTACACAGAGAAACTTCGTCTCAAAAAACAACAAAACAAAACAAAACAACAACAACAAAAAGATGCAGAGCAGTCAAAAAGCACAAGAATCTTTCAACCATGGGTCCTAGCCAGCATTAGCTAAATCCCAAGATTTGCCATAGACATCTTGAGGCAAATTATCTCAGGTGTTGGTAGAAGGAATACTGGCTAAGACTTCAACAATAGATTTGCTTAAAATGAAGGCATCATTAAAACTGCATACAAAACAAATGCTTTCTTTCTTCCTTTTTGTTTTTTTTTTTTTTGGTTTTGTTTTTTTGTTTTTTTGAGACAGGGTTTCTCTGTATAGCCCTGGCTGTCCTGGAACTCACTCTGTAGACCAGGCTGGCCTTGAACTCAGAGATCCACCTGCCTCTGCCTCTCAAGTGCTGGGATTAAAGGTGTGTACAGTACCAACATTGTGCTGTGGCTATGGCTTAGCAGGCAAGATCACTGATTGTAGATCCAAAGGACCCTGGTTCAAGCCCCAGCTACTGCCTGAATACTCCTAGCCATCTTAAATGCTTTCTTTTTATCCTCCTAGCCACAGAGATACTCCTGGCTGACAAAGCTTCTTCTCATGGGAGTGGGGGATCCAAACATTAGAGGTCACTGCAGTCTAGCAGAGATGGTGATAAAAAAGGGGCCAGACACACTTCATTAACATAACAGTAACAAACTATTAACATCTGCCTGAAGGCAAGCCTGTGACTTTTACTGTCCTGAATGTATCACCCACAATGGAGAACAAAAACAGCAGCTACTTGATTTGGAAAGAAGGTGGTGGGCAGGATGTACATTCAGTCCGTTGACATTATGTGTTATTCTGGACATGTGTTGGCATACATCTGTAATTTTGGCTCTTGGGAGGCTGAGGCAGGAGGATGGTGAGAGTTCAAGGTTAGCCTGAACTGTATATCGAGATACTGTCTCAAAGACAAACAAAAATCTCATGTCTGTATAAGAGCTGTATCTATCTGAAATGCTCCAGATTTGGGGGTTTGTGAATTTGGGGGATATTTACAGGGCTTTTACCAGGTGAGTGGCCCTAATCTGATAATCTTAAATTCAAAATGTTCTAAAACCTGAAACTGTTGAGCCATCTCTTTAATATTTGGAGATTAAGGGTGCTTGATCTGGACTCATCATTTGTCATCAAGTAATTTACTAAATAATAGTAATAATAAAACTGATTAGAGTAATAATAAAACACAGTAGGCGGGCTGGCGAGATGACTCAGCAGTTAAGAATACTGACTTCCAGAGGTCCTGAGTTCAATTCTCAGCAACCACATGGTAGCTCATGACTATCTGTAATGGGATCCGATGTCCTCTTCTTATGTATCTTAAGACAGTGACAATGTACTCACATACATTTAAAAAAAAAAAAGAAAGAAACCGTAGGTATAGGCATTTATACCTATCTATATATCACCTATTTGCCTAGCCATAGATCTATAATGTATCAGTTATCTATCTATAATCTGTCTGTCTACCTATCATCTGACTGTCCATCTCTCTATCTGTCATCAATAAGATGCTCTATACATTTTTGCTTTGATTTTCTCTGTTCATAGCTAACCTATGTCACTATAATTCATGATAGGTTAAAATAGTCTCCTTTTCTTTCCTTTTGTAAAACAGGATAAAAACTTAAATTCATATAAAGAATACATGGCAGGGGCTGAAGAGATGGCTCAGGGATTAAGAGTATATTTACTACTCTAGCAGAGGACCAAGTTCAGTTCCCAGCACCCATACCTGGTAGCTCACAACTACCTGTAACTTCAGCTCTAGAAGACCCGATGCCTTCCTTTCACCTCTGTGGGCATTCAGAACACACACAAACACACTTCACAGTAACTCTTAAGAAAGAGGGCAAGGCAGCTGAGTGTGGTAGCTAACAGTATAATCTCAGCAGTTGGAGGACAGGAGGATCAGGAGTTCAAGGGCAGCTAAGGCTACAGAGTGAGCCTGAGGCCATCCTTGTCTATAAGAGGCTCTGCCTCAAAAAAAAAAAAAAAAAAAAAAAAAAAAAAAAAAAAAAAAAAAAAAAAAAAAAAAAAAAAAAAAAAAAAAAAAAAAAAAAAGAGAGAGAGAGAGAGAGAGAGAGAGAATTATATGACATAATAAATGACATACAAAAAGACAACTGACTCATTGAAAAAGAAGAATCAGTTACTGACCTCATCGCCCATGTGAGACTGAAACTCGAATTTCATTGGTGGGCAGAATGCTGCAGGGTACATCTCCATGAACCTCTGCTTGTCACTTCTTGGCTCTAAATTGTCCACAGCATTTTCAATGATGTCTAAGCCTTCATGTCTGGAGGTTTCAAGGTTGTACTCTGCAGAGAGGTACGTTCTGAGGGCTCTGTTCAGACTTGCATGGTAGCCAAGATCACAGCACTTGAGAATATACAAGAACACAGATATAAATGGTAATTCAAAACTGGTTAAAGACATATGTGTGTGTGACCTACGAGCATAAGACTCCAAAGAAGATCATGACGTTGGATTAGACATGGGCTTCCTGCATATGACATCAGAAGCACCTGAGGAACCAAAGAGATGTTAAACTGGATTCCATCAAAATTGATGATTTTCATAATTCACAAGACATTATCAAAAAGCTGAAAGGACAAACCAGAATGAGAAAAGTGTTTGTAAAGAGACTTGGGTCTAGAATATATAAAGAACTCCTGCAACACAATAATTCAAGTTGCTCGGTTAGAAAAGAGGAGTCTCTGGGTAGAGACCAATGAGGGCGACAGAGAAGTGGTTGGGGCAGTGTTTTCAAAAGATGCTGGAGATCCTTGGTTATCAGGGAAAAATGGAGCAAAAAGATAACTAGGATGGGCTAGAGGTCACTCTGCAGTTATAAGCACTTGTTGCTCTTGCAAAGGTATCTATATGGGTTTGGTTCAGAGTACCCATATGGTGGCTCACAACCTTCTATTAATGCCACTCCAGGGGATCTGATGCCCTCTTCTGGCCTCCGTGGGAACTACATATACGTGGTTCTCAGACTCACATAAGGACAAAAACATTCATACACATAAAATAAAAATAAACAAATCTTAACAAAAAAGACAATGAGAAACCAGCTCACTCGCACTGACAGCAAGTGCTATGAGGAATGTGGGGAAACTGGAACCCTCACACACTGTTGGCAGGAGTATAAAGTGGTATAGTTACTTTGTAAACAGTTGCACAAAAGTTGAAACACACTGTTATTCCAAGACTCTGGGCTGGGGAGGTAGCTCAGTGGGTAGTAGCACTTTGGTGTACAAGCAGAAAGGACCTAAGTCCACACCTCACCATATGTGAAAACCAGAATGTGGCCATGCATGCCTGAAACTTTCCCACAGTGAGGGTGTGGAGACAGGACATGCGCTAAGGACAGTTAGCTCTGGGTTCAATAGAGACCCTCACTCAAAAGAATTGGGTGGAGAGTGATAGGGCATGTTCCTGCTGTGTCTACATGCATATAGACTACACACACGTATGCACAGACATATGCATGCACACACATGTATGTGCATGCACAAACATGCACACATACATGCTCACAGGCTCAGAAAAAAATTGTCCTAGGTATGTACATAGGAAGAATGAAAATAACTTGCCCCTGAATAGTTATTGCAGCTCTATTCACAGCAACAATGTAAAAGAAATGTCTACCAGTCATTGAATACATAAGCAGATTGTCATAGAACCATACGTTAGAATAGTATTCATCCACAGAAAGGAACAAAATATGAATCCATGTTGCAACATGCATGAACCTTAGAAGTATGCAATGTAGAAGAAGTCGGTCACAAATAAGCCTATGCATTGTATGAATCCATTTATCTAAAGTAAAGAACAGACACATCCAGAGACAGAAGATGCATTAATGGTTGTCTTGTGCTGGGAAATATGTGTGTGAAAGAATCGGGGGGGGGGTGTAACTGCTGAGGGGTGCAGGATTTCTTTTAAGGATAATAAAAATGTTCTAAAGTTGGCTGTCATGATGGGCACACGGTTCTCTGGATGTACTAAATGCCAACTGTATTTAGTGCGTGAGCGGAGTGGTATGTGAATTATACATAATAAAGCTATCAAAAATGCAATGGCAGAATACAACAGAGGAAGGAAACAATGAAGAATAGCATCCAAGTTTCATTCACTCAATGCTGTGTCTGATACAGCAATTTATTCAAACCCTTCTAGGAGACAAATATGCTAAGGGAGATTTCAGATTTGCATATTTTATTGACGTCTCAAGACTAATTCGAATTTGTAGAAGGGAACAGGCTTGAGTCTGTCAAAATATTCAGAAATACCTTCCCTTTAACTCCCAGCATAAAATTCTTAAATAGGAAATGGTTGCTAACATGCTCTTATTACAGACAGAATTTGTTTCATACTCGGAGCTGAAGACTAGGATTGGGGTTGAAGTCCCAGCCTCTACCTGGGTGGCTCACAAGCGTTTGAGACACCAGCTGCAGGGGAATTGCACGCCTCTGGCCTCCATGGGCACCTGCAGTCACATGCTTATCCCACTACACAGACACAGACACATAATTAAACCAGAAGTAATTTTTAAGGAAAGAGCTGCTTTGATGTTTCCCCACTTCCCCGAGTCTTTATTACCTTTTCTCATGCATCCTAAGTGAATATGATTTAAAAGAAGTCTGTGAGGCTGGAAATGAGCCAGCAACTACTGACAGCAGAATTTGGATTTGGATATATGAAAAGAAGGAGGAGGAGGAGGAGGAGGAGGAGGAGGAGGAGGAGGAGGAGGAGGAGGAGGAGGAGGAGGAAGAAGAGGAAGAGGAAGGGGAGGAAAAGGGGAGAGGTAGGGGGAGGGGAAAGAGAGGACAGGGAGGAGGAGGGGAGAAGGAGGAAGAGGACGAAGGGGAAGAAGAAATCCCTTAAAGAGGAAACAGAGTTTTAAATAGACAAAACCAGGTCATCTCTGTATTGCTCTAATGAAGTCAGTCAATTCACCTGATTCAATTCAAATCATTAATCGGCCAGGTGCCAGGGATTACACTGGGCTCCAGGCACATTAAGGCTGGGACACAGCAAAACACTTCCATCCTAAAGGAAATAGAATGGAAGCTGTTCATTAATTTGCTCTGAAGATGGTAGGAGACAGGTGCACTGGAAGCAGCCCTGACACACAGAGCAGGCCCTCAAGGCCAGGAGGCATCAGCCAGCCTCTGTGAAGGAATATATCAAATCCTAAGCACTCAGGAACACCAAGTCTGGAGGCTCAGTGGCGGGGTGCACATCTAGCATGAAGAAGGCCCTAGGTGAGTTTTTCCAAGGGCTGCAGTGAATACTTTGCCCTTCCAGCTTCAATTTCCAAATTATTAAGATGGGGACTTTAAAACAAAGTTCCTTTGAAATCTTGTCACTCAGAATGTGATTGGCAGCAATAGCTTCACTAGGGGCTTGTTAGAATCCTGGGCTTGGGATATGACTCAGCAGGTGTTGGGGCTTGCTGCCAAGCCTGGTCATCTGAGATCGAGCCCCAGGACCACCACATCGTGGAATGATAGAACTGGCTTCTACAGGCTATTCTCTGATCTCCACACACTTGCTATGGCCTGTGCTCCACACATATACACAATAACACATTAAACAAACAAACAAACTTAAACTGTGCTTAAAAATACAGAATATTCAGCCCCATCCCTGACCCATTAATCTTGGAACCTGAAGTTTAAGAAGAATTCATAGTTGAATGATTAAACACTAGAAACACTTCCCTAGAACACTCCAGGGTCAGGGTCTTGTGACCCTGCCCTTTGGGGGGTGCTGTTTCCCCAAGCTGACAAAAGGATTTAGTTAAATATGATTTGACTTATAAAAATCAGCAAACAGCTATGATGTCACAATCACAAGCAATACAATTGTGAAATGCAGCAACTGGCTCACTACCATCCATCTCTGGTGAAATCAGCTGCACCCAAATACAGAGAGAATGATTCATTTTGGTTAATTTGGAAATTCTAGGCTCAAATGAACAAAGACTTCTTTTATTCCTCTTGCTTCTCCCAATCTATAATGGTTCCCTGCAGTTTTGTATACATCAGGTACATTGGGGAAAAATAATCATTCTATCTTTCAATAACATCTTATTTTATAAAGACATGGGTTGTAAAGGAAAACGGGCCTCATTTCTTTAATATTTACCAGTGCTTAAAATCAGTTCACTATTCAAAACGAAGGTAGCATCTTCCACTTGATTATACAGAAGCAAGGAAACCTGCTGCTTCGTTGTGTTAAGTATTGATTGTTAATAAAGAGGCTGAGGGAGAAAGAGGAGACAGAGAAAGGCCTTTTACTCCTGACACAACCTGTGCTCCTTAGATCTTCAAAGAGAAAGGGTGACTGGAGGAAAAGTGGAAGGACAGAGGGAGGGAGGGATGTATGGAAGGAAGGAGAGAGACGGAGGGTTAGAGAGATGAAGAGAGGGGAGCAAGGATGGAGGAGATCGAAGGAAGGAAGAAGGAAGAAAAGGAGGGAGAGAGGAAAGGAGGGATGGAAGATAAAATGGAGGGAGGGCAGAAAGAATTCTGATTCCAACTACCAAAATATCAAACCAACTTGGTGTTTTGAAGAACAGGTACAAAGTTTCCATTATCCCCAACACTTCATTCCACCAAAGGACAAAAGCCCTGTGGGTTTCTATTCCCAGTATAACCAAGTGAATCCTGTCAGTGTGAGACCTGGTTTCACTGTGGCTTCCTAGTGGGACAGTGGAACAGGCATCTGGCTTACTAACTCTAGTTGCCTAGTACTAGTACTTCTGGACTTGCCCTCCTATGCTTGGGGTGTGTACGTGTGCACATGCATGCTTCTGTGCTGGCTTCTGTGCAGTCTTTGCCTTGGGCCCCTATGGTACTCATCGGTCCATAAAGCCACTTAGTTGGAGTGAATTTCTTACTTCTGTTAGTAACATTTCCAAATTCTAAGTTTCTCAAGCATCCTGAACTTAAGAAATAATAAATGGGGGTGGGGAGAGGTGGAGAAGGTTCGTCGAGGTCTGCTGAGAGTGAACCTTGCCAGAGGAGTCTCTTTTTCTAAACTGAATGTCTAAGCTGAAATGACATTGGATATGTTAAGACTCAAGATATTTGGCTAAAAAGGTCTCAAGTAAAATCTATGGAGCTTATGAATTATTAATGAGACACGAAAGGCCAGCTTCTGCACAGAGAGCTGAGTTATAGCCCAAGTACATTTAATGATGAAAATACATAGGAAACCAATAAACTACTTAATTCAAGCAAAGCTCTGTTATTCTGGCAGACGAAGAACTCTAGATGAATGCACAACATCATGGACCAAAAAAGTGGGAGAGGAAGGGCTGTTGGAATCAAAAGCATGCATTAAAAAAAAAAAAAAAAAATCTTGAGATTTTTAAAAAAATCCTAAGCACTGCCAAAATACAGCATGCTAGGTGTTAGTGTAAGCACAGCAGGCTAACATCAGCACAAAGGGTTGTAACCAGTATCCAAGTGAAGACCAGATTAAGCATCAAGGACAATGGCAAACACAATCACTTGGTTTTTTTGATGCCTGCCAGCTGAAGCTTACAAGGTGGCACAAAGTGGACCACAGCTTCCCGGAAGGCCCTTTGCTTTCTCTGCCTCTCTGCCCTCCTTTAGCACAGGTTCCACAACACCAGAAGCCCATAATAGAAGTCTGGTGTTGCTGATTCCCCAAGTCCTAGCCAAGGACCTTTGCAGGACAGTCCTTGAAGCACAGAGAGGAGAGCACCAAGCACCCCGAGACCCGTAGTATGGGAACTGAGCGGAGAGGGAGGGGGTTTCCCTATTTCCTGCAGAAGTCTCTGTACTCTGGCCTTTGCCTGAGAGATCTGAGTGGTCTTTTCTTCTGATTCCTACATCTGGATTTCATTTCTAACAAAGCACAGCTAAGTTTATATAAGATTCTCTATAGACCAGGCATGAGCCCTGAGCTGGAGAAAGAGTCAAAGGACAGTATTTCACAGCCTCAAAGGGCACAGGCTCCCCACGAGAAAGGTGCTTACAGCAGGGTGTTACTGAGCACACCTTTGATGGTTGCTTTGCCATGGATATTGGATAAAGACTTTTCCTACACCTTATTTTGAGTCTTTTTGAAAAACAGAAAAAGGGTAGTAGGATTCTAAAAAAAAAAAAAAAAGCTGCTTCAGCGTGCCCACGAGTGGCTTCCAAGGGACTAGAAGGTGAGTCTAAAGCACCCGGATTAGCCGTCAAGTGAATTAGCCTGCTTCGGAATCACAGTCTCCTCATCCTCCACATTTCCTTCTCGCCATTTATAACTTTAACCCAGAAACCATAGACACATTTTGTGAGAAATAAGCATCCCATGGGATCAAGTCAGATACCGTAATTTTCACAAGCACATTTTATATGCCTGTCTTCCTGTCAGGGTTTCTGAGCCTGCAGAAAGCTGGCAGTTCAATTCCTGTGGCTCCTCCATCAACTGTAGCCAGACGCTTAGTAAATACAGTTTCTTGAGTTTTCCCCTGAGTAATGGGACGATCACAATGGTACATCTCTAAACCAGGAATAGCTACAAAGAAGGAAACAGAACTGATACTGATTGCTGATAGGTCCCAATGAATACCTTAATCACCTGTTAGCTGAAGCTATCCCACCCACCAGACTCATTCTCTCAAGGAAAAAAAAATCTCTGTAACTAATGCAAATAAAATCAAGAGGAAGGAGAGAGCTTAAATACAGCTCTCAATACAAGCTCAAATACAGGCCATATGGTAAATGTTATGGAAAAAAAAAAAGGGGTCAGAGGACTGACAAGCATCCGGAAGGAAGGCTGCTGGCCTTTTACTTAGGGCAGTGGATGTGCAATGTGCACACAAGGAAGGGTTGAATCTTGTAAAGTTCCTCAACAAAGTACACAGGCCCCAAGCAAGGAAGTGCACTGTAGTCCTATGGGACAGAGAGCTCAGCATACCGAAGCAAAGCAAGTAAAGGTAATATGTAGATAGAACTGGGAGGGTGGATACCAATTCATAATGGATAGTACAAATGTTCAGCTCTCATACTAAGGGTACAGGAGGCCTCCGGAGAATTTTAAATGTGTCTGATTCTGACTTTTAGTATTCTGATAGTCTGGGAAGAGACTATCATGGAAGACATGAGTGTAGGCTATGGGGGTACCTTTCACGGAATGGATGGATGGATGGATGGAAGAAGGCAACATAGGCAGGTGGTAAGGAGAAAGCCCAGGAGTTCAAGGTTGTCATAAGAAGTGGGACGTAGGGTTTGGACTCTTTATGAGGAAGAGATTGTGGGATTGGCTGATGCATTCTATGGGAGGAAAGTGGTAACATTGCTTGGGGCATGGAAAACTACTAAGAAGAAAGTCCTCTGTATAGAGGGTGGGGAAGGCCCGGAAAAATAGACATTAAAGGTGCTTACGGAGTTAGGAATGTTCAGAATGCCCAAACACGTGTACAATTGCTGGCAGGAAAATTGATGCACCAATCCAGAGCCTGGGAAGAGGATCAGATCTGAAGCCTGGGAAGAGGATCAGGGCTGATGATTGGAATCTAAGGGCCATCAATTAGATGGTACCAAGAGAAGAGGCAAAAGACAGAGATCTGGGGTCTCACTTAGGAGGCTTTTTGGCATTCAGAGGTCCAGAGGAATATGGCCAAGTAAACACTGGAGACAACAAGAACAACAACAACAACAACAACCAGTCCTTATTTAGAGACTTCCTTGAAGCAAAAGTCTGTGGCATCCCCATTGGAAGAAACTTTAAATGCCACTTCTTTCAGTTACCTAACTAGTTTCAGTTTTTAAACACCCCTCAAAAATCACAATAGATTAAAACCATGCCTACATCAGTCTTCATGATCACTAGGATATGCTAACCCACTGAACACAGTCTCTGTAATCTTTCTAATAAGAGTTCAAGTCTAATGGGGGAAATATGGTATCACTTGGGCAGGTTTTCGCAGATAACTTTTGATGCCACCATGTATGGGGGGTGTGGTCCTGATTAATTAAGGAAGCTGAACTATGAATAAGTTGCTCTTTAATGGCATGTATGTCCCAGGAGACAGAAATCTGAGGTTAAAAGCTTTAGCATAACTGATTATTCAGAAGTGACGGTGTAAAGGCGATGGGGCCTATGCACTGCAATCTAATTTCGGCCTCATTCTGTGTAAGTGGCCAGAAAAGCCACATATACAGCCAATAAGCCAGTGTGTGAGAGATATCTGTTTGGAGAAAAATGGCCAGAGTAGGGAGTTATCTCCTGGAAGTATTACATGACTTAGCCTTCAAGCTTCCAAGGGAGCTGTGACTTTTCTCAAGAGAAACAGCAAAGCAGAATTGTTTTGAAAGAGTAACGAATGATTATTACTGGGCAGGTGTTTGGTGACAAGGGACCAATAGCCTTTTATCATTGAGGATGTAGTTTCTCTGAATGCATCTTACAAGTGAGGATGTGTATGGAAAGAGATTTCCATACAGATCTTTCCTGGCAAAAATGAGATCTTAGTCCCAGTTATTTTTTAAGAATTCTAAATTTACAGATTGAGGGATTTGATTATTAGGTTAAGGAATCCTACTGTCCGGCCTTGTGTGTTTAGCTGGGCATGCCAGTGCAAGAGATTAATCCCAGCACTCTGGAGGCAGAGGCAAATGGATCTCTTCTAGTTCAAAGTCAAGTTAGTCTACACAACGAGTTCTGGGCCAGTCAACCTACATTCTTGGCTGAGAAGGCTCAGTGAGCAAAGTGCTTGCTGCACAGGTGTGAGATCTGAGCTTAAACCCCTGGAACCCAAACGATGCGATGTGGGATGTGGTGGTGAGGATATTTGTAATCCCAGAGTCTCTGCGGTGAAAGCTAAGGCGGGAGAGCCCTGGGAAGGGACGCTCCTGAGCCAGTCAGCCTGGCAAATGCAGTGGAAAACAAGATAGTTGTTTCAAACAACACCGAAAGCAAGAATGAAACCCAAGGTCATTCTCCAACTTGCACACATGTACCACAGCACACCCAAAGTTAGACACTCATGCATACACACACATCATAAGTACACACATGTATACACACACTAAGAACACTTGCTCTTGAACCTGAGGACCTGGGCCTTGCACCTATATGGTAGCTTACAACCATCCTGACATACTCCAGCTCCGGGACATCTAGTACACTCTTCTGACCTTCATGGCCACAGGCATGTATGTGGTGCACATACAAACATGCAGACAAAACAGTCACACACATAAAATAAATAAATCTCAGAAAAGTATTGCCAAGGTCTCAAAAGTTCCCTATGTTACTCGTCCTAGTCACAACCCTCCTGGGCTTTTCCCTGGACAAGGATAGACACATGTCTATACTATCGAAAAATAAAGTCTCAAGCAGAATGAAGCGACTGTACTCTTCTTTTTGTGTGACTGCATTGATAAGAGTTGAGGTGATCACTTGTAAAATTTAAACTTGTTACGTGTGTGCATGCAAGTTTAGAGTGTGCCTGGAATCAGAGACATCTACTCCTTGTTAGGACTTAGCATTCATGT
Source organism: Mastomys coucha (assembly GCF_008632895.1). Classification (NCBI taxonomy): domain Eukaryota; kingdom Metazoa; phylum Chordata; class Mammalia; order Rodentia; family Muridae; genus Mastomys; species Mastomys coucha. Next base: position 48,998,334 of record NW_022196910.1, read on the forward strand.
ATTTTCAACCAAAACAACAACAGCAGCAGCAGCAACAACAGCAACAACAGCAACAACAACCACAAAAGATACTCAGATAATAGCTAAGCTACCATAGTCTTCATCACATTATCTTGCATATCAAAAACTTGTTGCTGGGCAGTGGTGGTGCACGCCTTTAATCCCAGCACTTGGGAGGCAGAGGCAGGTGGATTTCTGAGTTCGAGGCCAGCCTGGTCTACAGAGTGAGTTCCAGGACAGCCAGGGCTATACAGAGAAACCCTGTCTCGAAAAACCAAAAAAAGAAAAAAGAAAAAAAATTGTTGTTGTTATAATACAATATTTAATAATTTACATTTAAACTGATTAAAACATCCATTTGCCTACAATACTTATTAAAGTCATGTGCTCAGTGACAAAAATCATCATAAAATGAATCCATTGATCTCAAAAGGCACAATCAAGACCTTAAGACTGATTCAAGTCCTAGCAGGGTCTCGTCATTATTTTTTTTTTTAAATATTAGATTTTCCTGCTCTGATAGGCATTTCTAAAAGAGGAAGAACAGACTTACCAATTCAGATATTGATAAATAAAGGCAATACTCACTCAAGACAGATAAAGTAGCATTATTAAACAATTCTCAAGCATCCAAATATCTCCAAAAGATTTTTTAAGATAGATTTGAACAGGTTTATGAAAGTTTTGCAATGATTATTAAAGTTTTTAGCTTTAGTAATTAAAAGGAGGATATTGAAGTAATCAGGGCATCATTGATATGTATGTAAATTGATTAATCTGAAGTGCTTAAATTATATAGAAGAAAATTCAATTTCCTTTAATTTACGTTATTAATTTATATCCTAAGGAAGGATTTGGCTAACGAAAAGTCAATTATGGCTCAGGTGTTATCAAGTTCTGACTCACTACATCTTCACAAAATCTAGACTTAGACTTAAAAATGTCTTTGTCCATTGTAAGGGGAAAGCATGTAACTGTACAATGAGAAATCAGAGTCGCATCTTGATACACTGATTTTAACACTGCTACTGGGGAGTTAAACCACAGTTGTTGCTTAAGCTGCAGCCTTTACGAGGTGGTCTGCTGTGAAGTGGTCAGTCTGAATTCACTGAGCTTTTATTTAAAGTTCATCTTGTAGAAAATAGAAAGTGGGTACAGAGATACAATAAAGTACTCGGCAAAGAGGTGATCAGACAAACCTAGCGGTGGGGGCTTTTACCTATATCTCTCCATGTCTCCTCAGCAAGTGTTTTGTCAAGTAAGAAAAGACCCAAGGTCTACATTTCCAAGGGAGGTAAGTTAAGACCCTCAACTTAGTGTGATCTGGCCACAACAGCTGGGTTAGTTAATGAAGCACAATTTGGGGTGGGAAATGGGAAGGCAGCCTGATTATTAAATGAAACAAAACTCCTCTGAGACAGGAAGATGGAAGTCATTAATGGGGGAAAAGGCAGGGCAGGCAGTATGTGAAATAGGATTCCACATCTTCTTTGCCTAGCACGCGTGTGTAGGCACAGCAAGTCTGAGTTGCATCAGTAAAAATCTCGGCTGGAGAACACGATGATACTTTTATCACGGTTTGTAGCATTTTAAATTTTCTATACTATGCATGTACTGGCCCTGTACTGATAAAATAATTGAAAATACATATTCTATGGAAAAATCCTTGACTCTTTTGTCATATGAATAGGCCTGTTTATGATCATCCTTTTGGAGCAAATTTGTTAGATATGGATGTTAGAGTTGGAGGAACTAAAGATTTTTATAAAAGGGCCTCAGCTTCGATTCTCTGATTTTATAATGCTGTGACTTATTGATGAGATGCATTTGCCGACTTTCATGTCATTTCAACTGTGCATTAAAGACACTGTCTTGACTTTCTCTTGTTGGAGACATAGCAATTTTCCCCATTAATATCATGAGCATTGGATAGATCAGAATAAAATGTACACTGTTAAATAAGCTCATACAATATAAACCTTTGCATAATAATCAACCTGTTTATTTTCTACCAGGGAGGGTCAAGCTTAATGGGTTTTAGGATCATCGCTATATATAAAAAATGGGATCCTATAAAATAAGCAGCCGTTTTACAATGTCCACTGCTTTAAAAAAAAAAAAAAAGAATCAATGAGCAGAAAAGTTATTTTTCTTTCAGCTTAGAGCTCTTGGTTTCAGCAGATTCTGACAGCAAACCAATTTCAATATAATTTCCTTCAAACTTCATGTTTAAGCCACATCTTTTGGAAATTGTTCACATTTTAAATTTAAAGCTGATCTTTAAAAGTCTAACTTTTGCTGGTGAGATGCTCAGTGGGTAAGAGCACTGACTGCTCTTCTAAAGATCCTGAGTTCAAATTCCAGCAACCACATGGTGGCTCACAACCACCCATAATGAGATCTGATGCCCTCTTCTCATGAGTCTGAAGACAGCTACGGTGTAATTATGGATAATAATAAGTAAACCTTTGGAAAAAAAAATCTAACTTTTGAAAAAACTGGAAGTCTCTTGGCACATTTAAAGGTTATCGATTTAGAGCAGAGTCAGTTAGATCTGGAGGTTAAAAATGTCTTCGTTTGGGGTCTGGGGAGATGACTCGTTTGGCGAAGTACTTGCTGCTCAAGTGTGAAGACCAGAGTTTGGATTTCCAGAAACCATACAAAAAGAGAAGGTAGAGCAGTGTGTGTCTGAAATCCTAGCACGGGGGAGGAGGATCCCTGGGCTTGATGGCTGTCTGTCTTGGTCACTGTTCTATTGCTGTGAAGAGACATCATGATCAAGGCAACACTTATAATATACACTAGGTGATGTCATTTCTCTCTTCAAACCCTTTGTTGGCTTTTTATCACACAGAGAACAGAGTCCAGGCCCTTCATGGTCTCAAGGACTGTGCTGACTGGCCTTCTGCTGGCATCACCTCCAAATATCTCATTCTCTGCTCCAATCAGACTGTCCACTCTCAGTATCCTGTGAGCATCTTATGCTTGCTTAGAGTAGCACATCTGTCTCCAGAACACACATCTGCCTCTGTAGCTTTCACTTAGCCAGTGGGTGTGGGTGTGTGTGCGCGTGTGTATGTGTGTGTGTGTGCATGTGTATGTGTGCAGGTGTATGTGTATGTATGTGCATGTGCGTGCACGTGTGTGTGCATGTGTTTGTGTGTGTGTGTGTGTGTGTGTGTGATTCCTTCCTTGGACTGAGTGCTGTGCAGCTCCCAGTTTCCTCCTCTGCTCAAATTATCAGGCCCTTTCCAGCAAAAACCAAAATCACTCATAGGAATACCTTACATTTCTTTTTTGCTTGGTTGATTTGAGACAGAGTCTTAGTATGTCCAGATGTTTCAACTGGCCTGGAACTCATTGTGTAGACCAGGCTGGTCTCAAACTCACCGAGATCCACCTGCCTCTACCTCCCTAGAACTGAAACTAAAGGTGTGTACTAATATGCCTGGCTATCTTATGTTTCTTTAGTGTACTATCAGCACTTACTTTAAATATGTGTACATCTGTTTGTCTGTCTGCCCCCCCATGTCTCTCTCTCTCTCTCTTACACACACACACACATACACACACACCCACACACACAGATACACATACACACCAATTCACTTATAGTCTCTCAACACACATTTAAAAAGCACAACAATAGCCGGGTGGTGGTGGCGCATACCTTTAATCCCAGCACTTGGGAGGCAGAGGCAGGTGGATTTCTGAGTTCAAGGCCAGCCTGGTCTACAGAGTGAGTCCCAGGATAGCCAGGGCGATTCAGAAAAACCCTGTTTTGAAAAACAAAAAACAAAAAACAAACAAAAAAAAGCACAACAATAAGAACTTCATTTTGTTTACTGATGATTTCCCAGTGTCAAGAATAATGTTTGAGGGAGGTTATGTAGAACTCTTTTATCCCAATAAACACAATAAGCTGTAGACTGAGCACATAGCACAAATGACTTAAGTACTCAGCACTTAGCTCATGAGTGTTTAACATGTGCAAGGTCCTGGGTTCTATCCCAGAAACCCCAGCATGTGTTTATAAATATATACATATTGGACATACTTATATATGTATGTATTAAGGGACTGGGATGTAGCCAATTGTGAAATGCTTGCCCAGCATTTGCAGGGCCTTGCACTTGATTCCTGGAACTGACAAAACAATGACCCCAAACCAAGCCAGAAAAGGAGTGCTCAATACTGACTTGGTACTTGGTAGGCATGAAAGAAATCCTTTGCAATATGTGGAGTGTTTTTCTCTTGGTGAAATTGATTTAGCCCTGTTCCTTTATTACTATTAAAATACCTACTAAATAAGCAAAAAAGCATGTGAAGAAGTGAGACGGAATTTAGATTTTCCTATGTTTCAGATACTTTGTAGAAACCTTACAATTTGAAAATACAGAGCTGAAATTATTTTTATTCTGGAAGCCTAAACAATATTTTTATCGAAGGAATCTAGCATCTGCCTTACAGAAACCAAAGCAGTTCTTCATCAGTGTTGCAAAAAGTATTAAAAACAACCATAAAATTCCTGCATTTTAAAAGCAATAACACAACAACAACAACAACAGGTAGTTACTTGATTGAATTGTTTATAACAAAAGAGGAAAAGAAGCTGTGTTACCTATAACATTCTTTGTGATAATATTATGACATGAGGTTGTTTTGAGACTTAAGTAAAAGAGGGGACATCACATTATAGAGTTAATTAACTAGCAACATTTTTCTCTACCAATGAACCTTTTGTTAAAAAAAAAAAAAAAAGTCTCAAACCAGGGGCTCTTGCCCATGGTTGCTCTTGCAAAGGCCCTGAGTTCAGTTCCTAGGTTCCATGCGGTGGCTTACAGCCACCTGAAACTCCAGCTTCAAAGTATCTGACACCCTCTTCTGGCTTCTTCAGGCACTGCATGCAGATAGTGCACATAAACCCATGCAGACACACATACACATACATAAAATAACTCTAATAAAAGGTCCAAACTGTGGTCCTGAAATAGTGACATAATAACTAAAATTTACCCTCAACAAGTCAAGTTGCTTTAACTTTCGAGTATTATGATCTACTACAAACTATAGTAATGTGATATCATAAAACTGATACAATCAATGCCATGTGTATAAGTATGGGACCAGCGAATGCTCAGAACCGTTCTTGCTCTGTTCACATGGGCATGCACATGGTCTTATTCTGCAATTGCTACTCCATGTCTTTCTCCAGGTGGTGCTGGCTTCTGGAGGCACAGGCTTTTTTATCTGCTTCACCTTTGTAATTTCCTAGGGTGCTAGCACAATAACTGGGCCAGTCTGTATTTGTTTTTTTTTTTTTCTTTTGATGAAAGAGTCAGTGGTGGACTGTGACGGAGGAGACATATTTGGAGAGCTGCAATGATTGCTTTTGTTTAGTATCTCCTATGACTAACGTGGCTTGCTTGCATTCTGTTTAGCTTCACTGGATTTACCACGACAGTAATGAAGAAGTCACTGTGAAGTCATTTCCTTAACATCTGTCTTCTCTGCTTTGAATTTCAGAGGGTAGGGCTAGAGCAGGTTCAGTATTTAAGAACACTGGGGCTCTAGGTAGAAGACCTAGGTCCATTCCCAGCTCCCATATGGTGGCCCACAGCTGTCTATACCTCTAGTTCCAGGGGATCTGACAACCTCTTTGACCTTTGAGGGCACCAGGCACACACATGCTGGACATACATACATGCAGGCAAAACCACTCATGCATATAAAAATGAATAAATACTGAATTTCAGATAATAAGGACACTATGTGGCTTGTGGCTTCTTCGAGTCTCTTGTTTTATTTTGCTTTCTGCAGTGCTGGGGCTCAAAGTCAGTGCACCCCACACACTAGGGTTATGATCTATTGCTGAACTGTAGCCCCAGCCTTGGTAAGTTCAAGTTAATGCACACAGTTAGAGAGGTGGTATCGAATAATTTCAAAACCTCATTGTACCCTCTCTGGCTGAGCCCACCAGGAACACAGCTTCACACCTCACGGAGTTCAACAATTTGCTTTTATCAGCTTTAGGACCGTGTTTATCACATGAGTTTCACAGTTGGTCCTGTCAAAGTATAAGGTATAGTAGCTTGGAATTATATTTTTTTTTCTTGAGCATTACATAAAATGGGTGACTCTAACGAACAGTGGCACTTTCCTCACTACCAAACGATAGCTGCTGTATCTAAGCCTTCGGGTACTTACATCGATTAAGTCTGAAAGATCATGGATGTAATATTTGAACACGGAGGCGTTGGTTGCTTCAAGTGTTAGGAGATACTCATTGCGTGCTTTGATTGATTTCAGCTTATTTTCTGAATATTTTGCTTGTCTCTGATAATGAAGAAGAACACAGGCATCAGGGGAGAAAGCAACATCATCTCGGTACGACAGAAACACACATAGATTTTCACTCATCTTTGCAACTTATTTCACATACAAAAATGACCCTTTAGGTTCTTTGTGGAAAGTCCACTTCAAATGTGATTTAAATAACAAACTCAACTTCCCCAGCTCTGGGAATAGTAACCACGTATTTGGGCTCCAGGCCCATTTTTACCGAATTCTCTTTGTTAACATCCCAGTTCTCTGGATTTGCACTGAACACTTGGCATTCACCACAAAATGATGTCCAGCTGTTATGAGATAATTTTATGTGTCTTAGACATTCCTCATTCCCATGGGAGGAAATGCGTGTCTTCTTGTAGTGATTTGCCATGTGTGTCTATTACTGCTGTTATCAGGGCTTTTGGGCCTGTATTGTCTCCTCAGACGAGGATCCCAGGGCTCTGAAACTTCTTTCTAACCTACCTTTTCCTTCATTTTTTCAATTTTTTTCACAGAGCTCCGCCGCTGATGCCTCTCTTCCAGCCTAATGTGGAAGACCGGGTCGCCGGATCTCCCAATCTGCTTCTCTTCTTGTTTTTCGGCCTCTTTCAGCTTGCTCTCTGCGCTGACACTCTCTGAGTGGTACATGTGGTAGGTTTTCATCACCTGTGAAGAAAGGGACCCAAATTGTTAAAAAGGTTTGTCTGCCTGTGGCTTTTGGAGTGAATGAGATCACTATAAGACGTGCATGTTAAAATATCACCTTCTAATTCACGGGAAGTTGGGTGGGGGGAGCTAGACTGTTAGTAAAATAGATGAATTATGGCCTCCTGCTTCTACATAAGCCAAACAAATATGCAGATTCACCTGCCAGGAAGAGGCGTGTAGGAGACCATCTCTGATAATAAATGACTTACAGGGGCTATGTGCGCTTTTCAAAAACTTGCAAAGTTCTCTTAAGTGCAAAAGCGTTTTGCATTATTACTTGGAAGCATAAGCCATCTATTCGTGGTTAAGTTTTAGTCTAACCCAAACTCCACAGTAGTGGAATCCTTAAGGAATGTTACCGAACAAAATCTATTGGTCAAAATACCAACATAAATATGAGAGTTCATACATAAGTTTTTGTATAAAAATTGGTTTTTTGATCACAAAGTAATACTTTATATTCAATGTAGAAAAGCAAATGACATGGAACAGGGTTTAAGAAAACAGACAGAAAACAAGAATAATACTGGTATATAGTCTGGCCTTTTTCCTGTGATCATACATACATATACCCTTCACTTGAAAATGCCATATATTATTTTTCCAGTTAAAAATTGGGATCAACCAATATGTACATTTTAATGTGTTTTATAATAAATATATTGTGGTGCAGTATCTGTTAGAATGGGTGTGGGCAGATGGGCATGCTTGCGAGTGTGTGTGTATGTATGTGTGCTTGAGAGTATGTGAGTGTGTTCTTGGAGTGTGTATGTGTGTGTGCACGCTTATGAGTATGTGTGTGTATGTGTGTGTGCATGTGTGTGTGCGTGTGTGTGTGCTTGTGAGTATGTATGTGTGTACTTGCGAGTGTGTGTATGTGTG